>NW_022332032.1:0-2920 GCF_002776525.5 Piliocolobus tephrosceles | reverse complement strand
TCGAGGAAGAATCGTTCCAAGAATATGCTCTCTGATACGTGCATTCACTTCGCAGTGTTATTGCTGACAATATGTTGCCCAGTATCGAAACTCTCTCCTTGAAGTATCTATGAAGGGATATTTAGTGAGGCCCGGAGGCTTGTGGTGAGCAAGGATACGACTTCCGATGAAGCCTGCAGAGAAACGTTCTGAGCAACTGCTTTGTGATGTGTGTATACGCCTCATAGAGATAAACCACTCTTTGGATTGAGCCGCTTGAAATCACTGTTTTTGTGGAATCTGAGGAAGGACATTTGGGAACGAGCCTTAGAATATGGGGAAAGAAATATCCTCAGGTAAAATCCAGCAGGAAGCTTTCTGTGAAACTGCTCTGTGTCATCTTAATTCCTCTCACTCAGTTAAGCCTAATTTTTCATTGAGCAGTTTTCTAACCCTGCGTATGTTTAGCCTGTGATGGGATATTCGGGAGCACTTTGAGGCTTACGGTGAAGAAAGAAATATTTTCAGCCCGAAACTGGAGAGAAGCTTCCTGAGGAAGTGCTTTGTGACGTGTGCATTCCAGTAACAGTGTTATACCTCTTTTCTCATACAGCGCCAGGGAAACCCTTTTAGAGAAACAGGTAACAGATGATATTTGGGACCATGTTGATGCCGATGGTGAAAAGGGAAATAGCCTCAGATAAAAACTGGAAAGAAGCTTTCAAGGAAACTACTCAGTGGTATCTGTAATCATCCCACATAGATAAAGCTTTACTTATATTATGCAGCCTGGAAACTGTCATGGACAGATCCATGAAGGGACCCTTGGGAGCACATTCATGACTAGGGTGGAAAACGAAATATCTTCAGATAAAACCTTGAAAGAAGATTTCTGTGAATCTGCTTTTTACTATGATTATTCATCTCACATAGATGAAGCTTTCTTTACATTACGCAGCTCAGAAACTCCCTCGTGAATGGATGAGCGAAAGGATATTTGGGATAACCTTTGGGCCTATGGTGAAATAGGAAATATAGTCAGATAAAAACTGGAGAGAAGCTTTCTGAGAAACTTTTTGGCGATGTGTGCATTCCACTCAGGGAGTTATAACGGTCTTCCCATAAGGCACAGTTTGAACACTGTTCCTGTAAAACCAAAAGTGTGATATTCAGAGCATATTGAAGACTATGACAAAAAGTGAAATGTGGTCCAATAAAAAACAAAAAGAAGCACTCGAAGAAACTGCTCTCTGACATGTCCAGCCTTTCACTGGGTTAAAATATACTCTGCATTTCCCAGTTTGAAAGGCAGTCTTTGAGGGTTTTGTGAAGGGATATTACTTGGCAACCGCAGGTCTGTGTCGAGCAAGGAAATGTCCTGCATTGAAAATCAGAGAGATCTTTCTACGCAACTCTTTTTTGATGTTTGTTTTCATCTTATAGAGTTAAATCATTCTTTGAATTGAGCAGTATGAAATCACTGTTTCTGGAGAATCTGAGAAAGGACATTTGCAAATGCTCTTTAGAATATCCTGAAAAAGAGAGGGTGGAGCAAGATGGCCGAATAGGAACAGCTCCAGTCTCCATCTCCCAGCAGGAGCGACACAGAAGACCGGTGATTTCTGCATTTTCAACTGATGTACTGGGGTCATCTCACTCGGGAGTGCCGGACAATCGGTGCTGGTCAGCTGCTGCAGCCTGACCAGCGAGAGCTGAAGCAGGGCGAGGCATTGCCTCACATGGGAAGCACAAGGGGGAAGGGAGTCGCTTTTCCTAGCCAGGGGAACTGAGAAACACAACACCTGGAAAATCGGGTAGCTCCCACACCAATACTGCACTGTAAGCACACCGGCACACCAGCAGAATATATCCCACACCTGGCCGGGAGGGTCCCACGCCCACGTAGCCTCCCTCCTTGCTAACACAGCAGTCTGCGGCAATCTAACTGCAAGGCAACAGCGAGGCTGGGGGAGGGGCGCCCGCCATCACTGAGGCTTAAGTAGGTAAACAAAACCGCTGGGAAGCTCGAACTGGGTGGAGCTCACAGCAGCTCAAGGAAACCTGCCTGTCTCTGTAGACTCTGCCTCTGGGGACAGGGCTCAGCTAAAGCAGCAGAGGCCTGTGCAGACGCGAAAGACTCTGTCTGACAGCTTTGAAGAGAGAAGTGGATCTCCCAACACGGAGGTTGAGATCTGAGAAGGGGCAGTCTGCCTGCTCAAGTGGGTCACTGACCCCTGAGCAGCCTAACTGGGAGACATCCCCCACTAGAGGCAGTCTGACACCCCTCTCCTCAAATGGTGGAGTACACCCCTGAGAGGAAGCTTCCAAAGCAAGAATCAGACAGGTGCACTCGCTGTTCAGCAATATTCTATCTTCTGCAACCTCTGCTGCTGATACCCAGGCAAACAGGGTCTGGAGTGGACCTCAAGGAATCTCCAACAGACCTATAGCTGAGGGTCCTGACTGTCAGAAGGAAAACTATCAAACAGGAAGGACACCTATACCAACACCCCATAAGTACGTCACCATCATCAAAGACCAGAGACAGATAAAACCACAAAGATGGTGAAAAAGCAGGGCAGAAAAGCTGGAAATTCAAAAAATAAGAGTGCATCTCCCCCTGCAAAGGAGCACAACCCATCGCCAGCAACGGATCAAAGCTGGTTAGAGAATGATTTTGATGAGATGAGAGAAGAAGGCTTCAGTCTATCAAACCTCTCAAAGCTAAAGGTGGAATGACGTACCCAGCGCAAAGAAACTAAAAATCTTGAAAAAAGAGTGGAAGAATTGACAGCTAGACTAATTAATGCAGAGAAGGTCATAAATGAAATGACAGAGATGAAAACCATGACACGAGAAATACGTGACAAATACACAAGCTTCAGTAACCGACTGGATCAACTGGAAGAAAGAGTATCAGCGATGGAGGATCAAATGAATG
>NW_022332031.1:0-1543 GCF_002776525.5 Piliocolobus tephrosceles | reverse complement strand
CAAAGAGACTTAGACTCCCATACAATAATAATGGGAGACTTCAACACCCCACTGTCATCATTAGACAGATCAACGAGACAGAAAGTTAACAAGCATATCCAGGAATTGAACTCACCTCTGCAGCAAGCAGACTTAATAGACATCTACAGAACTTTCCACCCCAAATCAACAGAATATACATTCTTCTCAGCACCACATCACACTTATTCCAAAATTGACCACATAATTGGAAGTAAAGCACTCCTTAGCAAATGTAAAAGAACAGACATTATAACAAACTGTCTCTCAGACCACAGTGCAATCAAACTAGAACTCAGGACTAAGAAACTCAATCAAAACTGCTCAACTACATGGAAACTGAATAACCTGCTCCTGAATGACTACTGGGTACATAATGAAATGAAGGCAGAAATAAAGATGTTCTTTGAAACCAAAGAGAACAAAGATACAACATACCAGAATCTCTGGGACACGTTTAAAGCAGTGTGTAGAGGGAAATTTATAGCACTAAATGCCCACAAGAGAAAGCAGGAAAGATCTAAAATTGACACTCTAACATCACAATTAAGAGCACTAGAGAAGCAAGAGAAAATACTTTCAAAAGCTAACAGAAGGCAAGAAATAACTAAGATCAGAGCAGAACTGAAGGAAATAGAGACACAAAAACCCTCCAAAAAATCAATGAATCCAGGAGCTGGTTTTTTGAAAAGATCAACAAAATTGATAGACCACTAGCAAGACTAATAAAGAAGAAAAGAGAGAAGAATCAATAGACGCAATAAAAAATGATAAAGGGGATATCACCACTGACCCCACAGAAATACAAACTACCATCAGAGAATATTACAAACACCTCTATGCAAATAAACTAGAAAATCTAGAAGAAATGGATAATTTCCTGGACACTTACACTCTTCCAAGACTAAACCAGGAAGAAGCTGAATCCCTGAATAGACCAATAGCAGCCTCTGAAATTGAGGTAATAATTAATAGCCTACCAACCAAAAAAAGTCCAGGACCAGATGGATTCACAGCTGAATTCTACCAGAGGTACAAGGAGGAGCTGGTACCATTCCTTCTGAAACTATTCCAATCAATAGAAAAAGAGGGAATCCTCCCTAACTCATTTTATGAGGCCAAAATCATCCTGATACCAAAGCCTGGCAGAGACACAACAAAAAAAGAGATTTTTAGACCAATATCCCTGATGAACATTGATGCAAAAATCCTCAATAAAATACTGGCAAACTGGATCCAGCAGCACATCAAAAATCTTATCCACCATGATCAAGTGGGCTTCATCCCTGGGATGCAAGGCTGGTTCAACATTCACAAATCAATAAACGTAATACAGTACATAAACAGAACCAAAGACAAAAATCACATGATTATCTTAATAGATGCAGAAAAGGCCTTTGACAAAATTCAACAGCCCTTCATGCTAAAAATGCTCAATAAATTCGGTATTGATGGAACATATCTCAAAATAATAAGAGCTATTTATGACAAACCCACAGCCAATATCATACTGAATGGGCAAAAA
>NW_022332030.1:0-1062 GCF_002776525.5 Piliocolobus tephrosceles | reverse complement strand
TTACAAGAAGACTTTGATATTTGTTTTTCACAAGTGAAGCATTCTTATAAAGTGTCATGACCTTTTGGGGGAACCTCTGGGAAAAATGGAGAAACTCTGAAGCTACACTCTCCCTAACCTCTCTTTACAGGGAGCTCCCGCAGCTCCTACAGAAATGAGTGGCTGAAATTCTTGATTGAATAGCAGAACTTCTCATCCAAACCCTTTCCCTTTTTAGTGTCTCTGTATCAGTATAAAAGTTCTGTAAACTGTAGTTCCTTATTTTAATCCCAAAGCACAGTAACAATATATTTCATCCTAGGGTCAGCAGTTTCTGTGAGTGTTTTGTTTAATTCTCAAAACTCTATCTACAGGATTCTAAAGAGCCTAAAAAGTAAAATATTTTAAAAAGGGAAAAGAGACAAAGGGAAAGAAAGTAAAATCAATAGCCCATTCTGTCACTGTTATTAAACACCAGAATACCTTTCTGTTAATCTAATTAAAATTCGTGACATTGTTTAGCATTTATGTCTTGAACAAAAGTTTGGAATCCTGAAAAAGAAATTTAATTTGTTAATAAATATATTTGAGTTGAATTGAAATCCTTATATATTACTTCAAATAAGAACACGAGATGAATTATGATATAGAGAATTCTATCTCTCGTTCTCCAAAATCTAATAGTTAAAATGAACTTATTGAATAATATTAT
This sequence comes from Piliocolobus tephrosceles, assembly GCF_002776525.5. NCBI lineage: Eukaryota > Metazoa > Chordata > Mammalia > Primates > Cercopithecidae > Piliocolobus > Piliocolobus tephrosceles. Next base: position 371 of record NW_022332030.1, on the reverse strand, counting down.
TTGCCAGGCATGTGGCTTACATCTGGAATCCCAATACTTTGGGAGGCAAAGGTAGGTGGATTGTTTGAGCTGAGGAGTTGCAGACCAGGTTCGGCAGTATGGTGAAACCCAATCTTGGAAAAAAAAAAAAAAAAAAAAAGCCAGGTGTGGTGGCTTTCCTGTAGTCCCAGATACTCAGGAGGATGAGGTGGGAGGATAACTTGAGCCTGGGGAAGCTGGGGCTGCAGTGCACCATGATTGTGACACTGCACTCCAGCTTGGGCAACAGACTGAGACCCTGTCTCAAAGAAAGAAAGAGAAAGAGAACAAAAGAACAAGAGAAAGAAAGCAAGAAAGAAGGAAGGAAGGAAGGAAGGAAGGAAGGAAGGAAG
>NW_022332028.1:0-1358 GCF_002776525.5 Piliocolobus tephrosceles | reverse complement strand
AACATCATCCTGATACCAAAGCCTGGCAGAGACACAACAAAAAAAGAAAATTTTAGACCAATATCCCTGATGAACATCCATGCAAAAATCCTCAATAAAATACTGGCAAACCGGATTCAGCAGCACATCAAAAAGCTTATCCACCATGATCAAGCGGGCTTCATCCCTGGGATGCAAGGCTGGTTCAACATTCACAAATCAATAAACGTAATCCAGCATATAAACAGAACCAAAGTCAAGAACCACATGATTATCTCAATAGATGCAGAAAAGGCTTTTGACAAAATTCAACAGCCCTTCATGCTAAAAACGCTCAATAAATTCGGTATTGATGGAAAGTACCTCAAACTAATAAGAGCTATTTATGACAAACCCACAGCCAATATCATACTGAATGGGCAAAAACTGGAAAAATTCCCTTTGAAAACTGGCACAAGGGAGGGATGCCCTCTCTCACCACTCCTATTCAACACAGTGTTGGAAGTTCTGTCTAGGGCAATCAGGCAAGAGAAAGAAATCAAGGGTATTCAGTTAGAAAAAGAAGAAGTCAAATTGTCCCTGTTTGCAGATGACATGATTGTATATTTAGAAAACCCCATTGTCTCAGCCCAAAATCTCCTTAAGCTATTAAGCAACTTCAGCAAAGTCTCAGGATACAAAATTAATGTGCAAAAATCACAAGCATTCTTATACACCAGTAACAGACAAACAGAGAGCCAAATCATGAATGAACTTCCATTCACGATTGCTTCAAAGAGAATAAAATACCTAGGAATCCAACTTACAAGGGATGTAAAGGACCTCTTCAAGGAGATCTACAAACCACTGCTCAGTGAAATAAAAGAGGACACAAACAAATGGAAGAACATACTATGCTCATGGATAGGAAGAATCAATATCGTGAAAATGGCCATACTGCCCAAGGTTATTTATAGATTCAATGCCATCCCCATCAAGCTACCAAAGAGTTTCTTCACCGAATTGGAAAAAACTGCTTTAAAGTTCATATGGAACCAAAAAAGAGCCCGCATTGCCAAGACAATCCTAAGTCAAAAGAACAAAGCTGGAGGCGTCACGCTACCTGACTTCAAACTATACTACAAGGCTACAGTAACCAAAACAGCATGGTACTGGTACCAAAACAGAGTTAGAGACCAATGGAACAGAACAGGGTCCTCAGAAATAATACCACACATCTACAGCTGTCTGATCTTTGACAAACCTGACAAAAACAAGAAATGGGGAAAGGATTCCGTATTTAATAAATGGTGCTGGGAAAATTGGCTAGCCATAAGTAGAAAGCTGAAACTAGATCCTTTCCTTACTCCTTATACGAAGATTAATTCAAGATGGATTAG
>NW_022332027.1:0-1383 GCF_002776525.5 Piliocolobus tephrosceles | reverse complement strand
TATATATATATATATATTTTTTTTATTTCATATAGATTTTCTTTTCTTTATAACCAGAAGTGGGATTGCTGCACTGTATCTTAGTTCTTTTTTTTATTATTATTATACTTTAAGTTCTAGGGTACATGTGCATAACATGCAGGTTTGTTACATATGTATGTCTGTGCCATGTTGGTGTGCTGCATCCATCAACTCGTCAGCACGCATCAATTCATCATTTATATCGTATAACTCCCCAATACAATCCTTCCCCCTCCCCCCTCCCCATGATAGGCCCCAGTGTGAGATGTTCCTCTTCCCGAGTACAAGTGATGTCATTGTTCAGTTCCCACCTATGAGTGAGAACATGCGGTGTTTGGTTTTCTCTTCTTGTGATAGTTTGCTAAGAATGATGGTTTCCAGCTGCGTCCATGTCCCTACAAAGAACGCAAACTCAACCTTTTTTATGGCTGCATAGTATTCCATGGTGTATATGTGCCACATTTTCTAGTTTAAACACGGTTACTGTTTAGTTGGGTCAGAAATTTTAAGGTTTATGTGAGATATATTTCTTTATAGTTTCATTAAACAGTTTATTGCCCAGAGGGAGAAACCCAGCAACAGGGTTTGGTTTTTGCTTCTGATGAGTGTTCACTATGTAATATGATGATAATTTGCATCTATGAAAAACTCTCTTTGGACTTTAATGGATTCTGAAAACAGTTATTAGGAAAGCTCATCCTAAATTACTGCTAAAAGTCCCTTGGAAATGCCCAATGCTACCAGGGTTAAGCAGAACTTTGAAAGCCATTTACTTATAATGTTCTACGAAGGCATGCATTAAAATAAATAAAATTGACCTATTCAATCAACATTGATCAAATATAATAGGTTACAAAGGGAATAATTTACCTCACATATTGGGAAATAATTTGAGGGTTTTAAATCTTCAAGCTCATGCTTGGAAAGATAAATGAAAAAATGTTAGCAGTTTTAATACTGTTCCTTTTATTTGGATATATATAGAGGGTAGGTGTCCAATCCTGCATACTACCTAAAGGCAAATTTTTAGTGTTTGGAGTACATGTCTACAAATATTTCAGAAGATCACAACTGAGAATTTTGCCAGTAATTATAAAGTGTAAAATGTCAGAGTAGGTAAGAAATTTGACACTATAAATTGTTTCTTAAAGAAAGCATACCTGTCTTTATCTGAAACACTAAAATCCATTAAACAGGTGTGGTATAAAATACATTTCTTAATAAGACTCCTCACAATTAAATAGAATCACGAATATTGCTAGGTAGTATAGAATCTCAGGTCTCAAAAGTCTGGAAAATATATTTCTTTGCAATGTACTCATCTGACAAAGGGCTAATATACAGAATCCAAAGAACTCAAAC
>NW_022332026.1:0-1144 GCF_002776525.5 Piliocolobus tephrosceles | reverse complement strand
AGATGGAAAGGCTGATAATAAGCACATATCAATGAAAAAAGGCTGTCGTGGTAATTTTAATATAAAAATCATCTTTAATGCAAAAAATTAATAGAGATAAACTTGGCGCAATAAAAACAACAAAAGATTATGTTTATCCAGAAGATATAATGATTTTGTAGTTGTAGGACTTGCATAACAATAGCCTTAATATACACTTAGAAAAATTAACTTAATAAGGAGAAATTTATGAGTTCACATTATAAAGGGATATTTTAATGCACCTTTGTTAGGACATACTGAAAATAAAAAGTTTATTATTTGAACATAAAAATGGATATGTTTGATTAAATGGACATACATGTAACACTAACACTTTTAGGCACACATAGAAGTTTTAAAAATGTAAACTGGTACAACCACTATGGAAAACAGTGTAGCAATTTCTTAAAGAACTAAAAGTAGAACTACCATTTGATCTAGCAATCCCACTATTGGGTATCTACCCAGAGGAAAAGAAGTCATTATATGAAAAAGATAATTGCATATTCATGTTTATAGCAGTAAAATTCATAATTACAAAAAATTTGGAACCAGCCCACATTCCCACCAATCAACAAGTGGACAAACTGTGACACACACACACACATATACACACCATGAAATACTATTCAGCCATAAAAAGGAACAAAACAAGGGCATTCACATCAACCTGGATCGAATTGGAGACCATTATTCTAAGTGAAGTAAGTCAGGAATGGAAAACTAAACATAGCATATTCTCACTCATAAGTGAAAGGTAAGCTATGAGGATGCAAAAGCATAAGAATGATTCAGTGGACTTTGGGGACTTGGGGGAAAGGGTGGGAGGTGAGTAAAGGATGAAAGACTACGCACTGGGTACACTATACACTGCTTGGCTGATGGGTGCACCTAAATCTCAGAAACCACCACTAAAGAACTTACTCATGTAACTAAACATCACCTAGTCCCCAAAACTCTGTTGAAATAAAAAAAAATTAAAGAAAAAAACTATTCACTAAACAAAAATTCCAGAACTCCAATAAGAAACTGATGGGCTCATAAAATGGCTGATCAGGATCAAGCAAAACAAAAAAGTTAATTACACAAAATTAAATGATTGATAAAGATAAAAATTGTTCTC
>NW_022332025.1:0-1360 GCF_002776525.5 Piliocolobus tephrosceles | reverse complement strand
TCCTCAGATAAAAAGTAGAAAGAAACTTTCTGAGAAACCGCTTTGTGATGTGTGAATTTGTCTCACATAGTTACACAGTTATTTTCATTGTACCCTTTGTTAAAACGTTTATCTTGGAATCTGCAATGGGATATTCGGGATCGCTTTGAGGCCTATGGTGAAAAAGTAAATATTCACTGATAAAAACTAGAAAGAAGTTTTCTGAGAAACAGTTTTGTGATGTGTAAATTCATCTCCCTGCATTACATGATTCTTTTCATGGAGCAGTTTGGTAGCACTATTTTTAGGGAGTCTGTGAAGGGATATTTTGGAACACTTTGAAGACTATGGTGACAAAGGAAATATCCTCACGTAAAAACTAGGAAGAAGTTTTCTGAGAAACTGCTTTGTGATGTGTGAATGCATCTCAAAGAGTTACAGCATTATTTTCATGGAGAAGTTTGCTAACACAGTTTTCCTGGAATCAGCAGTAGGATATTCAGAGCGCATTGAAGCCTATGGTGAAAATGCAAATATCCCCAGATAGCAAATAGAAAGACGCTTTCTGAGAAACCACTTTGTGTTGTGTTAATTCATCTCACAGAGTTTCAGGATTCTCTTCCTGGAGCAGCTTGGTAGCACTGGTTTTGGGGAATCTGAGAAGGGATAGATTAGATCACAATTAAGCCTGTGATGACAAAGGAAATATCCTCTGATAAAAACTAGAAAGAAGCTTTCTGAGAACTTCTTTGTGGTGCTTGAAATCACCTCACAGAGTTATACATTGCTCTTCATGGAGCGGTTTGACTACACTGTTTTCATGGAATCTGCAATGGGATACTTGGAAGTGCATTGAGTCCTAAGGTGACAACTTAAATATCCTCAGATGAAAAATAGAAGGAAGCTTTATGAGAAACCATTTTGTGATATGTGATTTCATCTCACACAGTTACACCATTCTTTTCATTGAGCAGTTTGCTAACATTGTTTTCTTGGAGTCTGAAAAGGAATATTTGAGAATGCATTGAGGTCAATGGTGACAAAGGAAATATCCTCAGATAAAAATCAGAAAGAAACTTTCTGAGAAACTGCTTTGTGATGTGTGAATTCATCTCACAGAGTTACACCTTAGTCTTCATGAAGCAGTTTGCTAACACTGTTTGGTGGAATCTGCAAAGTGATATTTGGGAGCATATTGCAACCTGTTGTGAAAAAGGAAATATACTCAGATAAAAATTAGAAAGAAGCTTTGTGAGAAATTGCTTTCTGATGTGTGAATTCAACTCACTGAGATACACCTGTATTTCATGGAGCCGTTTGCTAGCCCTGTATTTGTGGAATCTGAGAACTGATATTTCGGATTGCTTTGAAGATTATACGA
>NW_022332024.1:0-2806 GCF_002776525.5 Piliocolobus tephrosceles | reverse complement strand
GGTTGGTTTATTTTTCCCCCTTTCTTAGAGGGGAGGAAGAAGTTCTACGCCATCTGTCTTATATAAATTCCCAAATTTATATTTCAAGATTTTTCAACCCTACTGCATAACTCAAGTAAAAGGAAAAATTGAAACTGATACAGTTATTTCTGTAATAAAGAAAATCTGTCTTGATTAAGAAAGTTTGTTCAATCTCAGATAGGGATGACAAAAATGTTGCATATCTTTGCTTGAGCTCTTGATGTAGAAAAGTCTTCCCTGAGAATTTAAAACCTCTAGTATATAACTTACCTAAATTTGGTGTTCCAATTCATGCGACCTGAGTGGACCCGTAACTTTTAATCTGAGAAATTGATACAGATAATGATATTAAACCAAACCAATCATGTAAGCATTGATTTGCAGAAAGAAATAAAAATCACTCTAGAAAGATCATCCTGAGGGACACAGAATTCTAAAACAAAGAAATAAAAGCCCTATAAATGTGAATTTATCATCAGAATTTACACAGTACACAAGAAAGGAAGAAACTGGTATAGTAAGCAAATCTTAAACAGCAATAATTGAAAAGATCAATATCAGGTAATGAAAACTAATCTAAAACATAATAAAAATATCTTTTTACAGTGGTTAAGAAACTAAGTTTCGGAGTCATGTTGTTTTTTTAATAAAAGAATGGTTAGATTTTAAAAAGAGCTAAACAATATCTACATATTCTAAAGATTATAAAGAAATCTAAAAAGCCAGTAGATGAATTCTGTAGTAGATTGGACATTTACATGGATCGAACTCATCAAATCCAAGTTAGATATGAAGAAATTGTAAAGAATGAAGCAGTAAAAATGCTACAAAATATAGGACAAAATGAAAAGATGCTACCTGTGAATAATAGGATTTAGAGAAATGGATAAAGAAATTGGGGAAAAGAAGCAATAGAATTTGTACTTGCTGAGAATTTTCCTAAATTGGTGAAAAGTTTGAAAAAAATCTTAAGCAAAATAATTAAAAATAAATCTAACTTAGATACATAACAATGAACCTGAAGGACCAAGCCCAATCTTAAAAGCAACCAGAGAATTACCTACAAACCACAAAAACTTGTTGGATATAAATCTACATATAGTGAAAGAAATCCTGATGCTGGGAGGAGGAAAACAGTCAGTGAAAGGGATACTGAGACCTTCATGGGGTGATGGAAATTCCTATACCTTGATTATAAGACCCCATTAAACAGTAAGTATAGAATTTACATTAATAAATTGACTACCAATAACAACATGAACCAATCTCAAAATGTAATGTATAAATTACTCTACCTAAGAAAACAGCAAATCTAGTTAAGTTATAAAAAATGCAAACCATAGTATCTATTGTTGGTAAGATACACTTATATGTTGGAAAATACAAAAACCATGAATAAGAAATGCTCAAATCAATTTCAAGATATTAATACTAACTTGGAAGTAGGGGAAGGAAAAGTGTCCACATAATTTAGGTGTGGAGCTTTAGTTTTACCTGTAATTTTTCATTCATATTTTTACAGATAAGTAATAAGATGAATACATGGCAAATTTTATAACTATTACATTTTGATAGTCAATATAATGGAGTTGTATTATCTACATATTTTGAATATTTTATAATTAAAATGTAAAAAAGAAAATAATATTATCTGCAAATAGTGATACTTTTGACTCCTTTGGAATGTTCAGAGTTTGTAATTACTGTCTCAATGCAAACTCAATGCAAAATAGTCCTGCAATCCTAAATAAAGTTGCATTATTCATGTATTGTTTTCTAGTTTTAATGAAAATGCTTCTGGTGTTTCCTAGTCAACATGATAGCTCAGCATATTTCTGGCTATTATAATTATTACATACACATTTATTTTTATTTTGGTATTAAGAAAAATTATCCTTATAGTATACTAGTCAATGAGATTTGTTAAAGTTTGTTTTTAGTAATAAATACTGATTCCCATCAATTGCTCTTCTGGCATGTAAACGTTATAAACAATATAGTGCAGTTTCTAGATCAGAGGCAGACTTCCTTCACTGAGCTTTATTCAGCTTCACCACATGACTGAGCAATTTACTTGCTCTATGCCTCAGTTTGCTTACATACTTTTTCTACCCATTTCACAGGAAGATGTGGGAATTAACTAGATTAAACACCTAATACAGTGCCTGACAAATAGTAAGCAATTAATGAAATGCTAGCTATTGTTACTTTACACATATTTTTTCTCCCCTTATTGATGATGAAGAGTCACTTAGATAATGTTTATTGAGCAATTGATATAAAATATATACTGTTATAGTCATGGGAATGAAAGAATATACAAATGCAAAGTCTCTCTTCTCTTGTATAGTATACTTTACATAATAAATTCTGTTGGTGTATTTCTTATTGTTAGACTCTTTTCCCACTCCCAGAATGAATATCACTAGCTTATATGTAGGCTTTTTTGGCTAACATTGTTAGGATTTTTGACTCTGTATGCAAAACCAACATTATCTGTAAATTTCCTTTGTGTGTCTGTGTTCTTTCTCAGGTTATACAAGTTTTGTAAAATGATTTTAGAGACTCTTAAGATTTTTTAAATCCCTAAGCAGTAAAAATAGAACATAAATGAATTTTCCTAAAACCTAGTATTAAAACTATTTGCATGAGATTACTCTTTTCTGCTTAGTTCTTTGACAACTCTTTCAGTTTCTTGAATTATTATTCAGCTATTACTATTGTACTTAAATTATTCTACTGTTCCTGAACAATATTTTAAAATTTTTCATTCCTTCAAAATAGT
>NW_022332023.1:0-1233 GCF_002776525.5 Piliocolobus tephrosceles | reverse complement strand
TCTAGAAATCAACGAGAAATTGCGCCCCCAGCGGGCAGAGAACAAACATCAGTTCATAAACACCAAGGAGAAATATCTTGTAACTCAACTGGCCTACTTTCTGGCCAAGGGGCAGAACACTTACAGTAAGTTCCATAGGCTCACCATCACAAAAGTGATGAATGATGTCCTGTCTTCTCTCTGAGAAACTGAATTCTGTCTCCATCAGAAGTAATTTAATACTTCCTGTACTTCTAGGAAAATAGAAGTGGGTATTTTCACATTTTTTAAAGTTGGAAGAGAGAGGTACCAAAGTATTTTGAAACATCCATGTTTGCAGTCAATTGGGGACGGGCCTAAAGTTAAAATCTCAGTTACGGTTTCATACACAGGCACAGAATGACCTGTTTTCTCCAAGAGGCTAAATCATGTTTTCAAGAATCCTCTCTGTACCATATAAGATCCGGCAGACAAATAACATCTATTCTGTTGTTCTAAATGTCTCGGGCTAGTGAACTTTTATTCAGTTCAAGCTTCTGTTGAGGCCTAATAGGCAAAGCTCTGTTCTAGGGACCCTGAGGGAAATTTGGTGATAGTACACAGTACCGGCTGTGAGGGGCGTCAAGAGGAGTCTGCTCCTAATAGAACCTGTGGTATCTATAACCAACAGCATGAAGAGTAGGGAGTAGGGGCTGTGGAAGGTGGCTCAGTCCGGTAATCCCAGCACTTTGGGAGGCTGAGGCGGGTGGATCACGAGGTCAGGAGTTTGATTCCATCCTGGGTAACGTGGAGAGACCCTGTTTCTACTAAAATTACAAAAATTAGCGGGGCGTGGTGGAGGAGGCCTGTAATCCCAGCTACTCGGGAGGCTGAGGCAGGAGAATCCTTTGAACCCAGGAGGCAGAGGTTGCAGTGACCCAAGATCATGCCATTGCACTTCAGCCCGGGCAACAGGGCAAGACTCACCACAAAAAAACAAACAAAAAAGGCAGAGAGTAGCCTGGTGGGAGGGAAGTCCTGTTTCTTGGGGCACAGGCTTTTGTTCCTAAAGAGGAAGAAAGATGCACCCAAGAATGTGTGGAAGTAGCAGTGCAATGTGCAAAGCAGGAACCCTGGGCCTGTCTCCTGGGCTCCATCCAAGTTGCTGGTCCTGTCTGTCCCTCCGTTTCCTCATCTCTTCATAGGGTACTACAGTAATACCTACCTCTGTAAATTGCTGCAGTGAATTATATGAGCTATTTCTTATCAACCTCC
>NW_022332022.1:0-2683 GCF_002776525.5 Piliocolobus tephrosceles | reverse complement strand
TGACTACTAAGGATGAAAAAAGATATTCCATGACAAAGGAAATTACAAAAGAGCAGGAGTAGCTATACTTATGTCAGACAAATAGATTTCAAGACAAAAACTGTGAGCAGAGACAAAGAAGACCATTATATAATGATCAAGGGGTCAATTCAGCAAGAGTATATAACATTTGTAAACATATATGCACACAATGCTAGAGCACCCAGATATATAAAATCAATCTTATTAAAGCTAAAGAGAGAGATAGATGTCAATGCAAAAATAGCTGGAGACTTCAACACCCCTACTTTTAGCATTAGAGAGATCATCCAGATAGAAAACCAACAAATAAACATTGAACCTAATCTGCACTATAGACCAAATGGACCTAATAGGTATTTACAGAATATTTCATCCAACTCTATAATATAAATTCTTCTCCTCAGCACAGGGATCATTCTAAAGAATAGACCTAGGTCACAAAACAAATCTCAAAACATTCAAAACAATTGAAATAATATTGTGATTGCCCAACAAGTTCACCTTTCCCACTCCCTAGACATAGTCAATTCATCAAGACAGGGGAATTGCAATAGAGAAAGAGTAATTTGCACAGAGCCAGCTGTGCAGGAGACTGAAGTTTTATTATTCCTGAGCATTCAGGGATTGGTGTTTTTAAGGATAACTTGGTGGGTAAGGGATTGGGAAGAATGGAGGGCTGATTGGTCAGTTTGGAGATGTAATCACTGGGGATTGAAGTGAATTTTTCTTGCTATCTTCTGTTTCTGGTAGGATTGCAGAACTGGTTGAGCCAGATTGCCAGTCTGGGTGGTGTCAGCTGGTGCATCAGAACACACGGTCTGCAAAATATCTTAAACACTGATCTTAGGTTTACAAGTGATGCTATTCCCAGGTGCAATTTGAGGAGGTTCAGACTCTTTCAGCAGGAGACTGCAAGGTCCCTAACCCATAACTTCTAATCTTGTAACTAATTTGTTAGTTCTACAAAGGCAGAATAGTCCCCAGGCAAGGAGGGTTCTTTTTTCAGAAAAGAGCTATTATTAATTTTGTTTCAGAGTTAAACTATAAACTAAATTCCTTACCAAGGTTAGTTCAGCCTATGGTCAGGAATGAACATGAACAGCTTAAAGGTTAGAATTAAGATGAAAACAGGTCTGATCTCTTTCACTGTCATAATTTCCTCAGCTATAATTTTTCCATAGGCAGTTTCAATATCAAGCATCTTTTTTGACTACAATAGAATGAAATGAGAAATCAATAATGAGGAATTTTGGAAACAGCACAATCACATGGAAATTAAACAATATGCTCTTGGATGACCAGTGGGTAAATGAAGAAATTAAGAAGAAAATTCAAAAACTTATTTAAGCAAATGATAACGAAAACACAACTTACCAAAACCTATCGAATACAGCAAATGCAGTATTAAAAGGGAAATTTTAATTTTAGCTATATGTGAGAAGAAAACTTCAAATAAATAACCAATGATGCATCTCAAAGAATTACAAAAGCAAGAGCAAACCAAACCCAAAAGAAGTAGAAGAAAAGAACATAATAAGTATGAGTGAACAAATAAATAAAATTGAAATTAAGAAAACAACACACAAAAAAGAAGAAAAGCAAAAAAGATAACAAAAAAGAAAACAGCACAAAAGAACGATGAAACAAAAAGATTGTTTTGAAAAAATAAATAAAATTGACAATCAGAACAATAAGTAAGAAAAAAGATAGAAGACCCAAACAAATAAAATAAAATCAGAGATGAAAAGAAGACATTACAACTGTTACTACAGAAACTCAAAGGATCATTAGTGGCTACTATGAGCAACCATATGCCAATCAATTGGAAAATATAGAAGAAATTGATAAATTCCTAGACACATACAACCTACCAATATTGAACCAGGAAGAAATCCAAAACCTGAACATACCAATAGCCAGTAATGAGACCAAAGCTATAATAAAAAGTCACACAGTTAAGAAAAGCCTGAGACCCAATGGCTTCACTTCTGAGTTCTACCAATTACTTGAATTAATACCAACCTTGTTCAAACTATTCTCAAAAATAGAGAAGGGAATACTTCCAACCTCATTCTAGAAGGTCAGTACTACCAATACCAAAACCAGACAAACACACATTTAAAAAAGGAAACTACAGGTCAATATCTCTGATGAATATTGATACAAAAATTCTCAACAAAATACTGGTGAACTAAATTCAACAATACATCAAAAAGATTATCCATCGTGACCAAGTGGGATTTATCCCCAGAATACAAGAATGGTTCTACATATGCAAATTAACCAATATGACAATATGATACATCATATCAACAGAATGATGGACAAAAGCTATATGACCATTTAAATTGATGCTGAAAAAGCATTTGATAAAATTCAACATCCTTTCATGAAAAAATCCCCCAAGAAACTGGGTAAGAAGGAACATAACTCAACACAACATAACTAACACAGCTAGTATTATACTGAATGGGGAAAACTGAAAGCCTTTCCTCTAAGATCTGGAACACAACAAGGATGGTCACTTTCACCAGTATTATTCAATGTAGTACTAGAAGCCCTAGTTAGAGTAGTTAGAGTAGTCAGACAAGAGAAAGAAATAAAGTCATTCAAATTGGAAAGAAAGAAGTCCAATTATCCTTGCTTGCAGATTATATAATGT
>NW_022332020.1:0-4493 GCF_002776525.5 Piliocolobus tephrosceles | reverse complement strand
GGTCTTTTTCTGTCACCAGGCTGGAGTGCAGTGGCACTATCTCAGCTAACTGCAACCTCTGACTCCCTGGTTCAAGCAATTCTCCTGTCTCAGTCTCCCAAGAAGCTGGGATTACAGGCATTCACCATCATGCCCTGCTAATTTTCATTTTTGTAGTAGAGATGGTGTTTCATGATTGGCCAGGATGGTCCTGATCTTTTGACCTTGTGATCCACCTCTTTAGGCCCCCCAAAATGCTGGGATTCCAGGTGTCAGCCACCACAACCAGCCTTATTTTCATCTTTTAAAAACAATGCTGTGTGAAGTCTTCCTTGATTCTGCATGTCTTTCCCTAGATAAAAATGTACTTCCTTCCTTGAGGCTGCCTTCGTACTTCACTGATTTTTCTACTGCATCTTTATCACCTGAACTGTACATTATTCCCCCACATGTCTGTCCCCTCTGCTCCAAGACTGCAGGGGACAGTCTTGCACATCATCTTTGTAAAAACAGTCTTTATTTTACTCAGAAATTTCTTATTGAGTCCTGCTACATATATGTAAGGCATTAGGGTTTAAAAAGAATGAAAATAAAGCATATCAGGGATGGCTTTTCAAGAACACATGCCCAAGCCGGACTGAAATATTGAGGCTAGCCAGATTAAAAGTGGTAGAGGGCAGGAAAGTTGAACAGCATTCCACACAGCATCAAGAGCAGGAGCGAGGCCTGAAAGAGTGAACTAGTGAGTAGGGCGTTATCAGCAGCACAGTAATGCCAGAGAAAGGGCGCACAGGGAAAAGGGCTAAAGATGAAGAGTGGGGCAGAAGTCAGATTATCATAGCCTTATGTGTAATTTTAAGATGCTTGGACATTAATGTTCAAGAGTGATCCCTGGTCCTATCTGCATTTAGATAAAGCTCATTTTAATGCCAAAATCAATATTCCTAGTGAGCCATTATTCATTAAGACAAGGTGACAGATAGCTCATGTGGACACAGCTGAGATGTTACTATGTAGCAAATTCTCAATAATTCTCATGAACACTTGGAAAGTCAATTCTATAATCAGTCAAAGAAATTATAATAAATCACTTAATATTTGGTTTGGGAAGGTGCTTTCTAAAGTTATAGTGCACATGAATATAACTCATAGTTTGAATTCAGAGCTGTGACAATAAAGCAATGAAACCACAATGTGTTTGAGTCAGTAATCTTTAGATTTCTACCTAGTCTTCCTACCCAGTCTGTAAATCCTAACTATAATCCTGGTACTCACTCTCAAGTTTACATTAATTACTAGCCTATACAAGAAAACACTCTTTCTCTTACTTCTTTTTGTTATTTATATGTTGCTTTGCTTAAAGGAAAAACACAAAAATGCCATGCTAAAGGGATTCTGTTTGGTTGCAGGCTGAAAGAGGGGAAAAACAGAAAGCATATTTTGCAGAAAATGGTATTTTAGAAGTCAGAACTATGACATGAAGTCAAGCAGGGCACTCTAGCACTGAATTTGCTGTGCTTCTTTAATACACTCCTTGCTCTCTTTCTTTTCTGGCAGCCGTGACTCACACAGGTCATGGAGACTATCATTCCCTAAGAGGAACATAACTCTGATATTCATCTTTATCTATTAGGATCACGTGTCCCAATTCTGTGCTCTGTGGATGCTGACTTTCGGTCACTGATGGTGATACACATGGACATTTTCATCAACTTTCAAATTCTTGGGTCTTTGAGAAGTCTTGTTACTGAGAGTCAAACTAGTAGGATGTGAGTTATAAATGCTGGTTATCCAATTACCTACTCAAAATACCTTACACGAATATTCCATTAAACATGCATAGGAAAAAATGGTCATTCCTGCTGACCTGCAGCTCTTTGGTCTTCTGTATTCACCAGGAAATTTCCTACTCCTTCCTCAGGTCCAGGTTAAATACTAGTGTACAACCTGGAAACCTGTAAATCATCTAACATTTCTCTCGGTCCCCCAAGCCTTTCTCACTCAATTATCACTAAATCATATTAACTATACCTCTCTTCTGCCTCTGCTTTATATTCCCACTGCCACTGGGAACATAAACTTTACAAAATGGCTCTTATTGAAAAGAAAACCGCCAACTATTAATGTTAGCTCTTACATGAGAAAAAAAGTAAGCAAAACAAATAAAAAAGGCATAACACCATAAAAACAAAGGCCAACATATTAAAATGAGTAACTGAGATTCCTAACTTTATTTCACCATGGATGGGTGAAAACCTTATAATACATTGATACTAGTCCAAGGATGTGTGACAAGCGAACTATAGCTGACTACTGCAAAAGTGTCCTTTGTCTCCTGGTTTCTTTACAAGGTTACATTCCATCAATCCCAGAAAACTATAGGCCACAGTCCAAATCCAATCTGCCTCATGGCTTTGTAAATAAAGTTTTATAGGAGCTCAGTCAGGCCTGTTTGCTTACAAAGAATCATGGTGGCTTTCACACTACAACAGCAGACAACAGCAGGGGTAAGTAGATATGACAGAGACTACATAGTCTCAAATATTTCCCACCTGGTCCTTTACAGAAAAAGCTTGCTAACCCATTTTACACCATAACCAGAATGCCTTAATACTCAAATTTAATCTTGTGACTCCCCTGCTCCAATGTCTCCAATGAGCCCCTGCAGCAAACATTGTTCGCTCCCTACCAATAGCCGTTCCTTATTCTTTCTTGCAGAAGAAACACAAGTCTATTGGGATGTTTATTATCCCAATCTCCCTCCTCAGTCTCAGAAAGAGAAATGTTAATTCTAAGCTAATCACATATTTGTATTCCCAGTGCCTGGTTTGGGAATGAGCAGGTAGTGTAACACAGCCAATGAAATGTTACAGGAAGCCCCTTGTGTGTTTCTAAGTTCTCTCCCTGTTTAGAAGACACAGGTGAAGAAAAGAAGCCCTTGAGATGTTGTGCTGTGAGAACAAGATGTTTGGAGCTGTTGCAGATTAACCAATCATGAAAGGAGACATGAATAAAACACTGTCGACAGCACAGAAAGAGGGACAAGAGGGATCCCTAGGCTATCACTGAACAAACAAAACAACTCTGGTTCCTACTGTTTTCCCCACTGCTCATCAGTATTTGTAGTCCAAAGCATTCTACCTGGTAAACTTCCCATGGCCCATAGGATAAGACCTGCTCACTTCTGTAGTATTAAAAAGTCTGTCATAAACTTGCCTTAGCTAAGTATTCACCTCATTCCCAACCTCTGGTATCTCACACTTTTGGTGCTAGCAAAAGTGAACTGCTCAGAAACCCTGCAAAGTTCACTCAAGCATCTTGTCTTTTGCACTTGCTGCTCTTCCTGCCAAACAGCCAATCTCCTCAGATGTTCCTTCTGGCCAACACACAATCTTGTTGCATGTTCCTTCTGCCAAACATTATTCTTCTGCTTCTTTACCTAGAAAAATTCTTCTCACTCTGTATGCTTCCCTTGAATCATACCTACTTTTTTTT
Source organism: Piliocolobus tephrosceles (assembly GCF_002776525.5). Classification (NCBI taxonomy): domain Eukaryota; kingdom Metazoa; phylum Chordata; class Mammalia; order Primates; family Cercopithecidae; genus Piliocolobus; species Piliocolobus tephrosceles. The sequence goes on along the minus strand of NW_022332020.1, from coordinate 1,019 downwards.
TCAAAACTTTCATTCCTCATTACATATGTCTGGCACATAATCAATATATAATAAATTATAATTATAAGCTTCCAGTGGGCATCTAGCACACAGTAAGCACTGAATGAAGTTGTAAAATTTAAAAAAATGACAATGATAATAACAAGCTCCTATCTGTATTTTTAATTGTTTGTGTTTCATAGCATTAGAAAAATGGTTAGTATCTAAAAGACATTTGATAGTTATTTGTTAAGTGGACAAGTGAAAACATAAATAGAAATGTTTTCTTTGTAAATTCTGTTGAAAAAGCACAGAAATGAAATGGAGACAGCTCTACTATGAGCACCTTAAGGATCAAAACTACAACTATTCCATCTTTATCTCCTGAAACTAATAAAACCTAACTCACAAAAGCTCTTTGATAAATAGGTGGCTACATTAAAGGTGTCCTCATACCGTTTGGATTATACATTGTATTAAGTGTCCACAACCAGGTAGCATACTAGCATTTTTGTTATTGTGAAACATTTTTCTACTTTTATTATAATCTCCTGAGCCTAGAGTTGGGCAACTTGTATATTTATTTTGACAATCTTTTGGCAAATGGTAACACAGCATCTTGTTCTAACAAAATTACTGTTTTCATGACAATTAACCATCAGGTAGAAGGACACACCTTGTTCCAACAAAGTAAATGTGTCTCTTTCCAACTTCAAATGAAGAGGAATGAAGTCAGTAATAGTGAGACCTTGTGGGGACAAGCATATGTAACATGACTTGTGCTTCAGCATTCTTTTGTGATCAAAAATTCCTTACTGTTACTTTTTAATCTATGGTAGGACCACCCAGAGCAGGGGTCCACAACTCCCAGTCTACAGACTTGTACCAGTCCATGGATTATTAGGAACCGCACCACACAGGAGGAGGGGAGCAGCAGGCAACCCAGGGAGGCTTCACCTGTACTTACAGCCAACCCCATGGCTTGTACTACCGCCTGAATTCTGCCTCCAGTCAGATCAGTGATAGCATTAGATACTCAT
>NW_022332019.1:0-1955 GCF_002776525.5 Piliocolobus tephrosceles | reverse complement strand
TGGCTGACAGGAGTGAGGAGATAGGATGGTAGAGGAGAGGGTAGAACGACTCTGGAGGAAGCTTCCCCTCCCCTGTGCCAGTCCTGTTATCCCAGACTTCACCATAATTAAAGATGAGGGAGGCACTCAGTAAAGGGACCTAGTGGGAAGCTTGATCCAGACAGCCAAGGAGGGAGGTTTGCGCAGTTCTTTAGGCCACCCGGGAGGCCGATCCATGGATCGATCCAAGGCATCGATCCATGGATGCCTTTCGTGTACAATTTAGGCACTTATGGCTATAGGCCAGGCAGGAGAGTTAAGAAAATATCAATAGCCAAGTAAGGTGATGCAAGCCTGTAATCTCAGCACTTTGGGAGGCCAAGGCAGGAGGATTGCTTTAGTCCAGGAGTTCAAGACCAGCCTGGGCAAAATGGTTAGACCCTGTCTCCATTTTTAAAAAAAGCCTTGGGGCAGACAGGAGTATGGAGGTTTGGATGCTAATAGAACAGCAGTGGCTTGCTGCTTGGAGTTCTCTTGTTTCTTGTCCTATGACCATAGGCTTTGCATCACAGCAATTTTTCTATGACTCCATACTTTTCACTTCTTGAATATTTTTTCCTTTGTTCCTCATCTCTGTAAAAAGCGATCAACTGGAGTTGGACTGTAATACCAAGTATGTCCAGTATGTGGCACTATTTAACAAGCGTTACAGCATAAATCATTTAGTGTGAGTCACTGTCATCTGAAGCTCCTTGTCTTTTCTTTCTTTCTTTCTCTCTTTCTTTCTTTCTTTCTTTCTTTCTTTCTTTCTTTCTTTCTTTCTTTCTTTCATCAATTCTGTATGTTTGAAATGCTGGGTTTAAGTTAGTTAGAATAAGGGAGGTTCGTAATTTTCCTAAAATGAGAAGCAATATGCAAAAGTTGATATCAGAAGCTATACTCTCACTTTGCAACACCAAACAATACTGGCCCATTTGTGTTTTTCAAAAATAATACTCCATAATAAATGGATGTATATACAGAAGCATAACAAAAATAGAAACACATAAAAATGAAAAGTCTCATAAACCCCATTCTCACTGCTCATATAATTGCTGTTATAAATTTGTTTAAATGTTGAATAAAAATGGTGTCGTAGGCAACACAGTGTTCTACTACTTGCTGTTTTTAATAGCATTATTCCATCTCAGTGTGTGTTGGTTTACCAGGTACTTTTAAATAGTTGTATGGTATTACATCGTGTAAATGAACTTGATTGATTTAAATAGTTCCCTTTTAATGGACATGTTGGTTCATTTTTGTGAACAACTGGTACAGTGAACAATTATTTATTTATTTGAGACAGAGCCTTGCTTTGTTGCCCAGGCTGGAGTGCAGTGGCATGATCTTGGCTCACTGCAAGCTCTGCCTCCAGGTTTCATGCCATTCTCCTGCCTCAGCCTCCCAAGTAGCTGGGACTACAGGTGTCTGCCACCACACCTGGCTAATTTTTTTGTATTTTTAGTAGAGATGGCGTTTCACCGTTTTAGCCAGGATGGCCTTGATCTCCTGACTCCGTGATCCACCTGCCTTGGCCTCCCAAAGTGCTGGGATTACAGGCGTGAGCCACTGCGCCTGACCCAAAAGCTTTGCCTTTTTACAGATATTAGACATGTTTCTTGTTTAAGAAAAAAAATCTTAACAATAACGTAGAAGAAGAGAAATGTTTTTCCAAAATAGAGAAATCATTGTGATTATTGTTTCTTTTTGGAATGTTGGATAATATAGTCTGCTTCATTAATCATCAAGCATGCTACGGATTTTCCATTTTTATAGGCTGCGTATCTCAGTTAAGGTAATACTGGTAATTTTTGTACTGTATTTGAAGATGGAAAAATATAGGCCAAAATCACAGATCTTGCATAGAAACTGGGTAATGAAGACAGCTCTGGAAGTACACATAGACACACACACGGACACACATACATATAAAGTAC
>NW_022332017.1:0-1470 GCF_002776525.5 Piliocolobus tephrosceles | reverse complement strand
TGAAAATAAGAATCTGAATATAAATTTGTTTTCTCAAATATCTGCTATGAGAGGTTGATGGATTAATTAAATAAGTCAATTCCTAGAATTTGAGAGAGCAAATAAAGACCTGAGAACTTTCCAGAATCTGCATGTTCGCTGTGCTGAGTCTGTTGCAGGTGGGGGTGGAGAAGGCTGTGAGGAGCCCAGTGTGGACTGGGCCTGTGCCTAGTTGCTGTTCCGTTCTTCATGGGCTTTATGTGGTCAGTCCTCAGCTGGGTCACCTTCACTGCTCCATCATCCTTGTCCCTTCAGTGGAAACTTGTCCAGCGGGAGCTGTGACCACAGAGGCTCAGAGATGCCCCAGGGCGGCCCCTGCACACGGGGTCTCTTTGCATTTTGAGACAAATGTTCAGAGCCATTCACCTCCTGCCCTGCTTCTAGAGCTTCTGTTCTGCTCTGCTCTCCTGCCCTCTCTCCCTGCCCTGGTTCTCGTGATCTTGGTGCTGAATCCAATCCCAACTCATGAATCTATAAAGCAGAGTCTCATTTAGACTTATATTTGTCTGTGAAATTGGACCCATCTTCAAGGACTGTTCTTTCCTGAAGAGAGAACCTGGTTGTGTGCTGTAGCGTGCTGGGGTGGGGGCATGGGGGACGTTGCTGTAGAAAGAGGGATGGGGGAGGGAGGGCACACAAGCAGCACTGCTGAGAAAAACATAGGTGGCCTCTATCTCAGTGTGAGGGGACCTTGTGCTGTAGCTGCCACAAAACAGCATTTGGCCTGAGGCTATGTTAATAAAGACACTGCCTTTAGAATAGGGAGGTGCCCTACAGTGATCATTCATTCAACTGACCTTTGTCATTGGCCAGACATGGGACAGAATGGTTCTGCATCTGGGGAACACCATTGAAGTAAAATCAGAAAAATCTCTGGCCTTTTGTAGCGTATGTTCCAGTGGAAAGAGGCAGACGTTAGATACGCTATAACTAGAGTAAGGAAGGAAAGTGCTAGAAGGTGGTAAGTGCTGTGAGGCAGGTGATCCAGGATGTGGGCAGTGGGGACAGGGAAGGTGGCTGTTGTGCGGGGTAGTCAGTGTGTGCCTTGTTGCAAAGGTGACCTCTGAGGAAGGATTTGAGGGACGTGAGGATGTCTGGGGAAGTTCTTTCCAGGCAGAGGAACCTCCAGTCCAAATGCACTATGGCAGGAAGGTGTCTGTGTTCCCAGAAGAGCAAGGAGGCCAGGAGGGCTGGACAGAGAAACTGAGGTGAGAGGTGAGGTCAGAGGTGCAGCCAGAGCAGGTGGGCTTGAGGGGAATGGGGTTGGATCTGACCTTTGCTCTGAGTGGGATGAAGAGTTAGAGGACAGTTTTGAGCAGAAGAGGGCCATGATATAGCTTCTCTTTTAAAATGATCTCTGACTGCTGTGCTGAGAACAGAATTGAGAGGTGAGGGACGAGGGAGGCAGAAGGGAAAACAGTAGGAAGCCAG
>NW_022332016.1:0-1579 GCF_002776525.5 Piliocolobus tephrosceles | reverse complement strand
TTTGTGGAATCTGCAAAGTGATATGTGGGAGCGCTTGGAAATCTATGATGAGAAAAAGGAATATTCATAGTTAAAAACTGAAAAGAAGCATTCTGAGAAACTGTATTGTGATGTGTGAATTCATCTAACTGAGTTACACCTGTATTTCGATGAGCCATTTGCGAGCCCTGTTTTTGTGAAATCTGAGAACTGATATTTCGGATCACTTTGAAGACTATACGACCAGGGGAAATATCCTCATATAAATATGAGAAAGAAGCTTTCTGAGACACTTCTTTCTGATGTGTGAATTTATGTCACAGAGTTCCACCTTTTTCTTCATGAAGTCATTTGCTAAGACTGTTCTCATGGAATTTGCAAAATAATATTTGGGAGCGCATTGAGGACTATAGTGAAAAAGGAAATATTCTCAGATAAAAATTGGAAAGAATCGTTGTGAGAAACTGCATTTTGACGTGTGAATGCAACTCATAGAGTTACACTTTTCGTTTCATTGATCAGTGGGCAAACACTGTTTTCTTGAAATCTGCAATGAGATATTTCTTAGCACAATGAAGCTCATGGTGACAACGGAAAAATCATCAGATAAAAACGTGAGAGAAACTTTCTGAGAAACTGTTTTGTGATGCGTGAATTCATCTCACAGAGTTACACTTTCGTTTCATGGAGCAGTCTATTACTACCGTCTTTCGGGAATCTGAGAAGGGATACTTTGGATTGCATTGAGGCCTGTGCTGATAAAGGAAATATCCTCAATTAAGAACGTGAAAGGGAGGGTGGAGCAAGATGGCCGAATAGGAACAGCTTCAGTCTCCATCTCCCAGCACGAGCGACACAGAAGACCGGTGATTTCTGCATTTTCAACTGAGGTATTGGGGTCATCTCACTCGGGAGTGCCGGACAATCCGTGCGGGTCAGCTGCTGCAGCCCGACCAGCGAGAGCTGAAGCAGGGCGAGGCATCGCCTCACCTGGGAAGCACGAGGGGGAAGGGAGTCCCTTTTCCTAGCCAGGGGAACTGAGACACACAACACCTGGAAAATCGGATAACTCCCACCCCAATACTGCGCTGTAACACTGACACACCGGAGATTATATCCCACACCTGGCCGGGAGGGTCCCACACCCAGGGAGCCTCCCTCCTTGCTAACACAGCAGTCTGTGGCAATCTACCCGCAAGGCAGCAGCGAGGCTGGGGGAGGGGCGCCTGCCGTCACTGAGGCTTAAGTAGGTAAATAAAGCCGCTGGGAAGCTCGAACTGGGTGGAGCTCACAGCAGCTCAAGGAAACCTGCCTGTCTCTGTAGACTCCGCCTCTGGGGACAGGGCTCAGCTAAAGCAGCAGAGGCGTGTCCAGACGCGAACGACTCTGTCTGACAGCTTTGAAGAAAGCAGTGGATCTCCCAACACGGAGGTTGAGATCTGAGAAAGGGCAGTCTGCCTGCTCAAGTGGGTCCCTGATCCTTGAGTAGCCTAACTAGGAGACATCCCTCACTAGGGGCAGTCTGACACCCCACATCTCACAGGGTGGAGTACACCCCTGAGAGGAAGCTTCCAAAGCAAGAATCAGACAGGTGCACTCG
>NW_022332015.1:0-2284 GCF_002776525.5 Piliocolobus tephrosceles | reverse complement strand
CAGACTCCATAATCATGTGATCCAATCCTTAAAATAAATCTCTCTCTCTATATATATTCCCAATTGGTTCTGTTTCTTTGGAGAACCCTAACTGATGTTCTCACAAACTACAAAATAAACTACTTGCAGTTGGTTTCCATGAAGCAGAGACTGAGATAAAGCTTTATGTGCAAATGATCTATTGAGGAGGTACTTTAAGGAGAAATTGGTCAGGGAGGAGGCGGAGGGATAGAAGAGAGGGAGGTCGTCAGGAGAAGGCGGAGGGATAGAAGAGAGGGAGGTCGTCAGGAGAAGGCGGAGGGATAGAAGAGAGGGAGGTCAGGAGAAGGCGGAGGGATAGAAGAGAGGGAGGTCAGGAGAAGGCGGAGGGATAGAAGGGAGGAATCCCATTCCAGCAAGGGAGCAATTTCAGATAAAGGCCTATTCTCGACCTGGTTTTATGAGGAGCTCTGGAGAGTAAATTGTACCCTAGAGTTGGTGCTACCTTGAGGAAAGGGAGCTGACCTTTTATATTCTGCAGCAGTCAGTCATTGAGTAAGGGTTGGTGGGGCCCTATATACTCCTAGATCGTGCTGACTTTCTGTGCTGCTGGTATAAGTTGTTGGAAGCAAAGCACAAAGACGCTGAAGGTTGAATGTATAAAATAGTAAGCTGGATCTTCAGGGATGTGGGTGGAGCATGGAAAGTCCCACTCTATAGACAGTTAATAAATTTGGTTGAGTTGACCTAAGCCATGCTATGTGCCAACCACTTTAATGTGTAGTGCTAAATCACACAATGATAGATTAAACATAGAATTTAATATGACTATATATCTCTTACACAGGAAATAAATATTCCTCACTTTCCTGCTTCTGAAGAACAAGAAAAGAATTGTAGGTCAACTACCATCACCATAGTCAGACAATAGTTTCACCCTACTATGTTCCCAGCATAGTGCTGGATACTGAGGTACATACACAGAAGTATTAAGACCTGTTCACTGCTCCCTAGAAGTTCAGAAATTTACAAAGGAAAATCATATATAAGTGTATTTTTAGTATCTGAATGACCTTTCAGCCTCTTCCTTATTTGTAATACGGGAATAATAGTGATATCGGTCTCATCTATCTGATATGATAATTAAATAAATGCATGCAAAATGGTTAGCACAGAGAAAAATCACATAAATGAAAATTATTTCTACTTTTTATCTTTTGCCAGACTATAAGCTGCATGAAAGCAGAGATCTTGCTTTCCAGGCTATTTCCCCCTACCCACCACCAGAGTCTAGCACAGTTCGTAGCTTGTAACAGGGATTTCATATGTATTTCAATGAATAGGAGATGTGAAGTAATGAATTTTCATCTCTTTTCTGTCTCTTCTAATGTTGTAACTTTTATTTTTAAACATAGGATTCTCAAGGGCAAAGAATTAGTGCTAGTTATAAGTTATGTACTGTTGGCACTTAATGTTAAGTAGTAATATTTGAGTCAATTTGATACATTTATTGTTCTTCAGGGAGGTACCCATTGTTTATTAGCCTTTAGGGAGATGTCTTAACTGTAAGGGAAAATAGAAGACATATGGGGTGCAGGTATTCGCTGAGCTGTTCAGTGAACTACATTACTGAAATGTTGCCAAACACTAAAGTTCTATTCGGAATTTTTAATCAGTCTGCATATTCTCGTCTCATCTTCAAAGTTACTAACTGCATATCATCATCTATTTCTTATGATTGTTCAAAGTATAGCTAATTAAATTGTCCTTCTCTACCTGAAATGTGCTCCTCTCTTGACAAGCTAAAGCTGTACCCAGGTAAAGGGGCTGCTTATATGTTCATTCATTCATTGATTTACTTTTCAAATTTGTATGCCCCCATTGTGCTGGGCACAGTGATATACTTTGAAAATGAAAAGGTGAATAAAAGTGCCTCCCCTCAGGTGATTCAGACATTGGTAGGGGATCATATTATTTTTCAAATTTTCTGTTGTGGCATGCAATAAGTAAAATAAATTAGGTGAACAAATCTTAAATATATAATGATGAATTTGTGCCTATGCATAGATCCGTGTAACCACCACCTATATTTTTTAAAAGTATTCCAGAAGGCTCCTGCCTGTTCCTTCTCAGTCAATAATCCCCCACCAAGAAAGACCTACCACTCTGACTTCTAGCACCTCAGATTAGATTGACTTGCAAAGAGCCATTTAATGGATCGTTTTGATACTATTTTAAAAGTACTGTGTAAAGATGGGTCCAAGGAAATGTTAGATCATAATGAAGCAAAAGAGATCCTAGGAAG
>NW_022332014.1:0-1000 GCF_002776525.5 Piliocolobus tephrosceles | reverse complement strand
TAATGGCAATTCCCATTTTATAGTTTCTCAGCTCAACATACTTGGTGGCCCGTTTTAATTCTGTCTCTGTGGTTCTGCCACTCTCTTTCTGTATCTGATTCTCTCCCCTTTCTCCTTTCTCTTGCTGTCACTCTTGCTCTCTCTCCCTGTTTCACACACACACAAACACATACACATATTTTCAGATCTGATGTGTATGAATTCCTGCCAGCTTTACCTTTAAAGTGTGGTAATTCCAGATTTTGTTTCCAAATTCACCTTCCCACCCCCACCACTTGGTAACTATAGCGCTTCCCTCACAAGGCCAAGACTCTACTGAAGAGATTTCTTAGGGAAACAATGACAACTATTATACATTCTTATTTCAAGGACCCCTTAAAATTATAGGATTGCCATATTTGATACTAATTTAAGCTTCTGTCATTGCCCTTTTTTCAATCCAGTCTCCACACAGCAACCACAATACGCAAGAAGTCTCAGCCATATCACCACACTCCTGCTTTAATGTCCCTACTCCATTGCTTCTTTTCTCCTTCATAACAGTTCAAGCTTAATGAAGCTGGGCAACTTCACATATTTTTCCATGAGCTGGAGATCACTTGGTGTAAGGTTAATGAATCAGTAAATATTTTCAAATAACAGAATCCATGAATAACAGCTTTGTTTCTTTGAGAGTACATTTACTTTTAAAAATCAAGAAAACAGATTGGTCAAGAGAATTCTGCTTGTTTTGATTTGTTATCACTTGATTAGTTTAGCTGTGTTAGTATAAATGTCAGTGTGGAAAGCTGTAAGCACTTCCTAAACTTTAAAACGAAAGGCATGAAATTTAAATATCTGCTCCTTTTATTCGAGCAACCAAAAAACACAATTTTTAAAATATATTTTATATACGTATAAAATCTAAATTAATTTTTCTCTTTATCCCTGAATACTTTTTAAAGTTATTCATGTCATTATTTTTTAATCCACTTCAATAACATTTTAAAATATATTTTCA
>NW_022332013.1:0-1497 GCF_002776525.5 Piliocolobus tephrosceles | reverse complement strand
GTCATTACTTTTTACAACCCTTATTTAAACTACCTGTATATCATCTCTATGAAACTCTAGGGATAATTAGTTCCATAAACTAATTGACAATTTTATCTGTTCCAAAAAGTGTCTCCTTCACGCTTCTAAAGTGTGCATGTATGGATGTTGATAGAGATCGGTGGTATGGATGTTGATAGAGATTGGTAGAAGCAGAGACTAGGTTGCTATTTTTGTATGCTGAGACTTAATGAACCAAGTTTAGGCTCACATTCACTTTATCTATTTTATGAGATGAGACTTCACACTGATCCTTTTTAAATTTTTATATTTATTGCTCTAAAATAACATTTTTAGTCTATGAGCGTATCTATTCTGTAATCACTTTGATTTATTCTCTGAGCTTTTTTTTGTTCATATATACCTTTATGCGGGTGTGTTAACTACATACTAATTCAGTCTTAGGTACAGATTAATTAATCTACTCATTTATTTATTCAACAGATATTCATTGGATGTTGACTACATACTTGACACTAGAGATTAAAATTCTTCAAAGACTATGACTTCAAAGAATTTGTATTTAATAGAGAAAACAGAAAGGTAAAAAAAAAAAAAGAAACCTAAAAATGTCACAGTAGAGGAAAATACAGTGTGTTATGAAACCATAATAATAGGACAAAATAAAATTTTGCTTGGGAATGTTATAAAAGGGTTTCTGTAACAGGAGGAAACTGAGTCATGTCTTGAAGTGTGAACAGGAGTTAACCTTCTGAAGATATGAGAAAGTGTTTCCAGCAGAAGAAAGAGGATATCCTAAGGTATGAAGTTGTAACCACATTATAAGCCTCACCTTACAAAGTTTGCTTTGTAACTGGACCACAGAATGTATATCATTAAATAATTAATTAGAACTGGAAAGAAAGAATGAGTAAAAATTATAGACTTGCGAAAACTACCATAAGACATTTTGATTTAATGAATCCAGTGGAAAACTTCCCTTTAGTTCCAGAGATTAAGTTGTACTTTCTGTAAAACCAGCAGCCATTCTACAGAAAAGCTGTCAACTTCCTGCCAATAACAACAACAATACCAACAAATTTCTGTTTTCAACACAATAATGTACTATTTCATTTTACACAATGAGACATGTCTTAGCCTCTGCCCAAGTTAATCCATTTTTTGGACCTTTACTTTTCTTCATAACTCCTAGTGACCTTGTTGCTTTCTGCAATACATCAACCCTTCCCAGCTACTGGATCATTCTCATCTCATCAAATTTACTACTTAACATAAACAAAGAAGCAAATAAATAAATGCGAGAGAGGAAACAATCATTCTTGACAAAATTTTGACAGAAAAATATGGATAGAGTTCTTGGGATATGCACAACTGAAAATATTTATTGGTTCTCCTTTTCTGCCTGACAGCATGATGAGGGCATAAAAATTTTTTTAGCAAAGTTCAAAAGGCAGAATACAAGCTAAATAATACAACCTTATATATCGTGATGAATAT
>NW_022332012.1:0-3244 GCF_002776525.5 Piliocolobus tephrosceles | reverse complement strand
AGAGAAGCTGGGTGCTCAATAAAGCCAGTGAACTTGTTGGGAAGTCACTTAATAAAATTTGGAAGATACATAATTAATTTAATTATTATCAACACAAATTTCTTAGAATTAAATAAGAGAATGGTGTTAAATTTAACTTTTCTCTCTGGTGGTCTTTGTGTTTCTGCTTCTCTAAAGCAAGGTCCTTAGGGAAAAAAAAAGTAAAGGGAAAGAAGAAAAGCCTTTATAAATGTAAAGATAACCATATTTTCCCACAGAGGTCATCCAATGAAATGATAATTTTAATTTTTGTTTTTACTTGAGGCTTTTGTTCCTGATAGAGATCTTTTATTAATTTTAACTAAGTAGTGACTACAGGCAAGTAAGAACAATATAAGAAGCAAAGATAAAAATCTTTAATATTCCCAAAAATATTTATCTTTTTTTTTTTTGCAGTGCACTATACTTGTTATTAAGAAAGTTACAATGAAGAAATGAGAATTAGTTTCTTTTTTTATAGAGTTTTTGGGGACCAGGACACAGAGATATTAACAAATGGTATGAATATAGAGTAAATAATACATCAAAATAGACATATGTTCAAAATGCCATAAGAACATAGGGGAAAAACATAAAATCTAATCTGGCAAGGAGGCCATAATGACAGAAACGATATTTGACTGAATCTGGCCATTTCTATATATGGTGCCCAGCCCCATTATTACCACATAAAGAGTATTCAGTAAGTTTAGATTAAATCAATAAATGCAATGGTAAGAAGTTTTTAAAGAGGAGAATACCACGCAAAGATGATACAATAACACAAAAGGTTGCATTGTCAGTTCAGACTCACATAAATCAGAGATCACATTCAGTATCAAGCTTTAGTAATAACGTCAAGGAGAAAGCTAATCACATGATATTATGGAGCAGCCACATGTCTTCCCAAGTATTTCTTCACCATATGAGAATGTTCCCTGAACCAAATTAAACATGCAAGTGGAACATCATCATGCAATTTAGGTTACAAAAATCCCTAGTTTATAATCTAATAATTGCATCGCTTAAATGATGCTTTTTGACTTATGAAACTGTACATTTCAGTTTAATTTATTTGACTCAAGCAATCAGAATGGTCCTGGTACATCATCTAAAAGCATTTTGTTGATAAGGACACTCATGCTAGTGAAGGCTAACATAGGATATGGAGGCTTCCTTTGTGAGGTCTGTTACTAGCATGTTAATGAGGGAATTTGGCAGTTATTTTACTTTCCCAGTTAGATTAGGGATGAAATAAACTGCAGGTTGCTATTAACACTGTCTTTTTTTAATGGGAAAATCAAAGAAATAAATTAAGATGGTTTATTAAGGTCTTTATTACTTTGTTGCTATATTTTATTTTAGAAATTGGCTTTTAAATGAGAGCCACATCAATGCAAATCCTGACTCCACAAACTTGGGTAAGTTATTTAAACTTTCTCAGTAACCATTTTCCAATTTCTAAATTGTGAGAAACAAACAAACAAACAAATCAAACAGCAGTGTGATGATGAATAAATAAGGTAGCAAACACTGAGCACAATGACAAGCATATATTAGATACTCAATAAATACATTTCTCATTTCACATTTCCCCCCAGATTTCTCGTTCTCTCATCCAGATGCACTGGATAAACCATGAGGCTGCTCATTTAATAAATCTACTGTTTCACAGTGTGGTCCTTTCAAGGTATGTTTTCTTTCCCATATCTCAATATTCCACATATCATCCAACTCAGTCATATTTATATTTGATAGTTTTGATCTCAAACCAGACTAAAAGCTTTATGAATACTGAACCATGTCCAAGGTATCTTTTATTTCTCTCAATTTCTGTGTGTAATACCATATGCACAAATATTGCCAATTTAACACAGGCTGATTAATTGTTGATTGGGTAACTTATAACTCAATAATTAAAGTTAATATATAGTTCAACCCAGCTATGGTAAAATGGACATTTATTAATGCTAAAGAAAATGTCTTTATTTTCTCTATACCATATATTGTAACCTTTTATATTACCTAATTTGAAACTTACTGAGAAGTTGAAAAGATAGTACAAAAACTTTCAATATTTTGAGGGTAGAGGTACCATTTTTTAAGAATAAGGAGTTTCTCTAACAAAACTACAAGAGTGCAATCAAAACCAGGAATTTATCATTGATACAATACTACTATATAATTCCGGTCCATACTCAATATTTTTTAAATGTCTCAATATATTCAGTACTATATCCCATCAACTACCACTATCATCTTGGCCATAGCTCAATCTGAGGATTGCCTGAAATTAGCATCAAGTTAGCCACTTTTAGTTGAGTGGAACATATCCTCAGCCCTTTTCTAGCTTGTGTAGCTTTGAAATTTTTGAAAAACAAAAGCCAAATATTTTATAGAGTATCCATTAATCTAGGTGTGTCTGTCTGATATTTTCTAATGATTATATTTAGGTTAGAGACTTTTGGGAGAAATATCATAGAGACATCAGTGTTCCTTAGTGGATCATGAGTACAAATAGAATGTCAGTCTGTATTCATCCATTTTCATGCTGATGATAAAGGCATACCTGAGACTGGGCAATTAACAAAAGAGAGAAGGTTTTTTTTTGTTTTTCTTTTTTCTTTTTTTCTTTTTTTTTTACACAGCTCAATAATTCCTTGAAAAAATGATAAAATTTATTTGGTACTGTTTAACTGAAATTTTTTTTATCATACTTTATGAACTTACAGTTCCACACGGCTGGGGAGGTCTCACATTCACGGTGAAAGGCAAGGAGGAGCAAGTCACATCTTAGGTGGATGGCAGCATGCAAGGAGAGAGAGCTTGTGCAGGAAAACTCTCCCTTACAAAACGGTCAGATTTGGAGAGAATTATTCACAATCATGAGAACAGCATGGAAACGACCTGCCCCCATGACTCAATTACCTCCCACTGGGTCCCTTCCACAACATGTGGGAATTCAAGATGTGATTTGGGTGGGGACACAAGAAAACCGTATCATTCCATCCCTGGGCCCTCACAAATCTCATGTCCTCACATTTTAAAATCAATCATTTGTTCCCAACAGTCCCCCAAAGTCTTAACTCATTTCAGCGTTCACTCTAAAGTCCACAGTGCAGTCTCATCTGAGACAAGGCAAATCCCTTCTGCACATGAGCCTATAAAATCAAAAGAACGTTAGTTATTTCTTAGATACAATGGAGGTACAGGCATTGGGTAAACA
>NW_022332011.1:0-3598 GCF_002776525.5 Piliocolobus tephrosceles | reverse complement strand
GTGGGGCTGACTCAAATTCAGAAAAAGCCAATGGCAAGAGAAGGAAGCGCGGGGGGGTGCACAAATAGGTGTGCTAGGAGAGGCCAATCCTGTGGCTGGCTGTGATCCTTCCCAGCCTCATCCTGCCTTTGCAACCACTACAGCAGGGCACCTGCCCCATGGAAGGCACCCATGCCTCCATTCACCTGTGACTTTCACCTGTCCCTCCTCCAGTAGGAATCAAACTGCACTGTCACATGGTCCTCGATGGCACCTGGAAGTTGAGCTAGATTTGCTCTGTCTCAGCTGAAGTGAGGGACAAAGGTCACTAAGGATCCAGCTCTTCTAGGACCTGCTGTCCTATGAGCCTCCTTTCTCTGCCCTGAGGATCTGGGTCTGGACTCTGGGCTGAGGCTTCTCCTCCAACTCACCTCAGCTCAGCGTACCTCTCTTATGTCCAAGGCGGCAGGACCAAGGGATTCAGAGACAAACACACCCCAGCTGAGGCCATCACTATAGCACCAGATCTCTGCCTGTGACCCAGGGAACTCACCTCCTCCTGGGGCCTCAGCCTAAGTCTTCTGAGACTAAGTGAGGAAGCCGGGGCACAAATAAACTGGAGTCTGAAGTCGGTGAACAGTGGTCTCAGGTCTGCACTCTGACCCTTGAAACACAATGACCACAGGAGATTCAATTAGCAACACCTATGCTCCCTTCCATGCAGTGAAGTTGAGTAAAACCCAAAGGTTTTTACCCAATAGAAGAGGGGTAATGCCTCATTCTAGTTTTAAGAGTTGACATTCATGCACAACTCAATTATCCTCAGTGAGCGAAACCCTGCCTTTCTGAGTGGGGCTTTGGTACCAACTGATCACCTGCTGTGCCACTTTCATTCACTGAAGAAATGAGTGCCTTCCATGAGCCGGTTCTCCATGCTGCAAATCCATCAGTGAACAAAATTTCAAATTCCCAGCTCCAGATTTCTAGTCTGGAAGAAGAGACACACAGGAAACAATAAACATGATAAAGTACAGGAAAAGAAAAAGGCTCCCTCAGGTTTGCTACCTACGTGACTTTGGACAGGCTGCCAAGCCACACTGTGCCGTTTTCTCTCTATAGCAGGAAAATAATCATCGTAACACCTCACAGGGCTCCTATTAATGTGAAACATTTGCAAGAGTGCCTGGCAATTACCAGGGGGTGAGGATACAAGTGCTGAGTGACTCAATCAATTAGTCACTCGTTGGCCCCGAACCTCGCCCCCAACACTCACGCCCACCGCCCGTGTCACTCAACCCCCACAAGGGCGCTCACCCGTGGCCCCATGACCCCACGGCCCCGTAAACTCCTGTCATTCCTCCCGTCCCCCACATTCCCCTATCAAAAGCATCACCACCCCCCTCCCGCTTACTTCACTGCCAAGTGCCTGAAACCTCAGGAGCGGAAGACCACAGCCAGTGTGAACGAAGCACCACCCTCCGGGTCAGCCGAGCATTTCCGCTTCCTACCGCCCCCTGGGAACGCGAGGTCAAAGCAATGCGCACGCGCAGTGACTTGAAGGCGGAGCAACAAAGGCTACGGCCGATATGGTGCTCCCCGGTCCGCGCTTCAATGGTTATGACAGTGTTAACTCTAAGGGGAGAAGGAATGTGTGACCATTTCCAATGGTGAGTCGTACAAAAGGCTCGGGGAGGCGTACCTGGGCGGAGACAGGCGAGAGAACTCCGCGCGGTCTCTCCAGTGGCCAGGTCCCCGCCAGCTCCGAAGCCGAAATGCCTTCTTCCACTTCATTATCTTGCAGTGGACGTGAGGTGTTCCCACCCCTCTGTCCCCAAGGCTACTGTTTCTGTCTTCCGCTCCTGGGAATAGGAAAAAGAGTCGCGCTTCTGACATCAGTGGCAGCTCCGGAGCGCGGCCCTCTAGGGTCCAGGCAGGCCACACGGAGCGGGGCCCCAAGCCTCGCTCAGAGCGTCCTAAGAGCAAGAGGTCTGGCCCAGTCGGGGAATTGACCTGGAAGAGGGGCCTTGGAGCCGGGCTACAAAGCCAGCAACCTCCCGAAGTGAGGGAAGAAAGCCTCATTCTGATTGTTCTCTACCCAATGGAGGGGCTCCGGTTCCTAGGATCTTACACACGCTGGGAGAATCTGGGTTTTACTTTTTAGCGGAGAGGTGTTTTCTCTGAGAATGCCAGCCAGTGGTAACATAGCCCGCTAAAAAGGCCTGTAGTGGCCTTGAGGAAAGTTTTCTGTTTCCTCTCTGGGTCTGGGAGAAAGAGACCAAGTGTGTTCTCCCTGCTTACTATGCCTGCCTGGTCACCAAGCAGGCCTCCTTGGGTCAAGTATGACAGAGTCTCCCTCAGGTACACAGCAAACCCTTATGTGCTGGAGCCAGCTGGTGCCAGACACTGTTCATAGATGTGTCCAAGACATTTGTGGAATCTATCAGACACGTATTTAATTTCCATTTGAACATGAGTCTTTTTCCTCTTTCTCTTTCTCCTGTCAGGTTAACTTGCATTCCCCAGATAGTTTGGATGAGTTACAACCCAAATCTGCACACTCAATACAGCCAGACCCTGGGAAGTGACCCTCTCCAAGCCTCCTGTACAAGTCCCAGGAAAAGAGCCTGTTTTCCCTTGGACACGTGTGCAGTGAATTACTGCTCATTCAGAATTACATGTCATGTGTTACTGATGGCCAGGTTTAGATACCAACCTATTTATTTCTAGAGGAGAGGTGATTTGATAACCTTTTCAGATATCACTATCACTAGGCAGAAAAGGGTTAATACTATGACAGTGTCCTGCGGACAGTAGAGAAACTGCAAACTGCAGAACCACCTGATCTGTGGCCCTGGCCAACATCTCTCCATATCCTGATTCTGTAAGATCAAGTGTTTATGCAGAAAGAGAAGGGACTGATGATTTGAATGTGACCAGATGTATGGCACACCCTTATCGCCATGCCAGCATTTGCTATTCATGATGTTAGTATTCAAAAATCAAGAAACACTCTGCATGGGCCATTGGTGTCTACTAATCCGTTGGAAGAAAAGACTGGAATCCACCACTTACTAGCTTCTTGGGCCTCAGTCCCCTCTTTTCTGCCATAACTAAGGACCACCTAATCTAGATGGCTGCTGTTACTGTTCAAAGGAACATCTTTAGAGCCTCAAGCCCAGGAATAGTCCATGGCAGGCACCTGGTAAATGTTAGTTTTCATTGTCCTCTCCCAACACTATGAAACATGCAGCACTCTCTGCAACTGCCCCTGTGGATTTCCATAGGCAGGAGAGCATCCAGTGTTGAGTGGAGCTGGTATTCTCAGAAACGAAGCCCCTTTCCTCATTTTGTGCCAATCTCTTCAGTCATTTTTACCCTAGTAGTATAGGGCTTTGTCAAAGTCACTGTCATCTAATGTTAACAGTTGTTTTTGCCAGATGACTTTTCAAAAAGTGACTGTTAATGTGATAAAAACACTGCATGTAGCCAATTTTTTTTTTTTTTTTTTTTTTTTTTTTTGGCGGGGTGTTTTTCTTTCCCCCCCGCGGGGGGGGGGGGGGGCGCCATCCCCCCCCCCTCCCCCCCCCCCCCCCCCCCGTCCCCCCCCTCCCCCTGCCCC
>NW_022332010.1:0-1019 GCF_002776525.5 Piliocolobus tephrosceles | reverse complement strand
TGCACCAGTTGCACCTGGGAGTGGGCACCTGTGGAGAGGAGACAGGACTGCGTGAAGTCTCACTTGACTGGCCTGGTTTCTCTGTCAGCCCTGGGACTGGGGAGCCCCTTAACTTTTGCTGCTGCTGTCACCAAGAAGAGGATCCTGTAGGTCCTGTCCATGATAGGGTGTGGTCCCGAGGAGGGGTGTGGTTGTTGGGTGATGCTCTCATGGCACAGAGTTATCTGTATTGATCTCAGTGATTTGCATATTCTTGAAGGATGCTATTTAATAGCCCAATTCCTGACCCAGTATGAGAAAGAGCAAATACATGACACGTGGATGACACAGTTGTAGAAGCTGAGGGTTCAAGCCGTAATCCTGTTAGAGGCCATGTGTCCCCTACACATCCCTGAACTCTGTGTTGACAGAGCCTCCCCCACTGGAGAACAAGCTCCCCCGGGACACGCACCACACTTTGAATCCACATTTGAATGAATCAGGGGCAACTTGAACCATTTCTAGACCTTAATATGTGAATGCGTCATTTTGGGAATGAGTGTGTTTGTCCAAAAATTGCACTGATTTAAAAGAAAGGCTCTCTTCCTGACCTCCAGCTGCTCACTATTAAGATAACTAGCAGAGTTTGCATTCCCCATTGTGAAAGTGGTTCTCATTACAACATCCAGTTTGATAAATGCTCACAATTGAATGGAATATTTATACAAACATCAGAAGTCCTTGTGAATACTTATATTAGATATTTTTAAAGGAAGTCCGGGGCCCTGAGAGGAACCCCTCCCCAGCCTGCTGTGCACCTGCTCTGGGGCGGGAGCCTGTGCTGGGTTTATCCTGAGCGCCCCCTGCAGCCCAGCCCCTACCCAGCAGGAGCGTTTCTGTCTGAGCTTACAGAGTATATTCCCACCAGTGTCTCCAGCCCGGTATAAAGTGGCTGTGCCCTGGCCCAGAATTCTCCTTTAGTGACACAACATGCTTCTCACACCATCTTTTGAAATACTGAATTGGCCTTAGGAAACCCA
>NW_022332009.1:0-1573 GCF_002776525.5 Piliocolobus tephrosceles | reverse complement strand
CGCCTGGCTACTTTTTTTGCATTTTTTAGTAGAGACGGGGTTTCACCGTGTTAGCCAGGATGGTCTCGATCTCCTGACCTCGTGATCCACCCGTCTCGGCCTCCCAAAGTGCTGGGATTACAGGCTTGAGCCACTGCGCCTGGCCATCATTCTTATACAACAGTAACAGACAAACAGAGAGCCAAATCATGAATGAACTTCCATTCACAGTTGCTTCAAAGTGAATACAATACCTAGGAATCCAACTTACAAGGGATGTAAAGGACCTCTTCAAGGAGAACTATAAACCACTGCTCAGTGAAATCAAAGAGGACACAAACAAATGGAAGAACATACCATGCTCATAGATAGGAAGAATCAATATCGTGAAAATGGCCATACTGCCCAAGGTTATTTATAGATTCAATGCCATCCCCATCAAGCTACCAATGAGTTTCTTCACAGAATTGGAAAAAACTGCTTTAAAGTTCATATGGAACCAAAAAAGAGCCCACATTGCCAAGACAATCCGAAGTCAAAAGAACAAAGCTGGAGGCATCACGCCACCTGACTTCAAACTATACTACAAGGCTACAGTAACCAAAACAGCATGGTACTGGTACCAAAACAGAGATATAGACCAATGGAACAGAACAGAGTCCTCAGAAATAATGCCACACATCTACAGCCATCTGATCTTTGACAAACCTGACAAAAACAAAAAATGGGGAAAGGATTCCCTATTTAATAAATGGTTCTGGGAAAATTGGCTAGCCATAAGTAGAAAGCTGAAACTGGATCCTTTCCTTACTCCTTATATGATGATTAATTCAAGGTGGATTAGAGACTTAAATGTTAGACCTAATACCATAAAAACCCTAGAAGAAAACCTAGGTAGTACCATTCAAGACAATGGCATGGGCAAGGACTTCATGTCTAAAACACCAAAAGCAACGGCAACAAAAGCAAAAATTGACAAATGGGATCTAATTAAACTAAAGAGCTTCTGCACAGCAAAAGAAACTACCATCTGAGTGAACAGGCAACCTACAGAATGGGAGAAAATTTTTGCAATCTACTCATCAGACAAAGGGCTAATATCCAGAACCTACAAAGAACTCAAACAAATTTACAAGAAAAAAACAAACAACCCCATCAAAAAGTGGGCAAAGGATATGAACAGACATTTCTCAAAAGAAGACATTCATACAGCCAACAGACACATGAAAAAATGCTCATCATCACTGGCCATCAGAGAAATGCAAATCAAAACCACAATGAGATACCATCTCACACCAGTTAGAATGGCAATCATTCAAAAGTCAGGAAACAACAGGTGCTGGAGAGGATGTGGAGAAATAGGAACACTTTTACCCTGTTGGTGGGAATGTAAACTAGTTCAACCATTATGGAAAACAGTATGGCGATTCCTCAAGGATCTAGAACTAGATGTACCATATGACCCAGCCATCCCACTACTGGGTATATACCCAAAGGATTATTAATTATGCTACTACAAAGACACATGCACACGTATGTTTATTGCGGCACTATTCACAATAGCAAAGACTTGGAATCAACCCAAATGTCCATC
>NW_022332008.1:0-1006 GCF_002776525.5 Piliocolobus tephrosceles | reverse complement strand
TCATGTTTCCAAAACTGTGACTTAAGTGCATTAGTCCCCACATATTGACAGTTTTGCTTCCTGAGGTTTCAGGTATCAGCAGTAACCACAGTCCAAAAATATTAAATGAAAAATTCCAGAAATAAACAATTTATACATTTTAAATCACACACCACTCTATGTGTTCTATTTTATTATTGTTAATCTCTTACTGTGCCTAATTTATAAGTTAAGTTCTATCATAGGTTTCTATGTAGAGGACAATAACTTGTACACATAGAGTTCAGTACTCTCCATGGTTTTCGGCATCCATTGGAGGTCTTGGATTGTAGCCTAAATGAATAACAGTGGACTATTGTATATGTATAATTAAAGAAGTTATTTGAAAACTGAAAATCATGTCACAAATATAAATGCAGTTATTTTTATCTGATAATTTTGTGTATATGTATTAAACTTTTACAAATCGTATTTTCATTGAAAAGATAATATGCTTTAAAGAAATCGTGATTCATTTGAACTGAAAATATTAGAATTTGTGACTAGTTTATAAGCTTTTTATTTAATTTTGTCACCCAATAAATCTGAGAACACAATTTTAAACACCCAGTTTATCAAATTAACTTCTTTTCCTTTAAAATTATTTACAATGAATAATATTGAAGTCTATACCATGTATTAATAAAATTATCAGAGTTGTTAGATTTTTATGAATTTATGTAGAAAATGCCAAGAATATATTAAAATGTACCCATGCCAGTAACATACACTTTCCAAATTTTTCTTTCACTTCTTTGGTGATGCTTACCTTTTCTTCTGAAATTATTACTTTGCAATGAATGTTTTGATAATAGTATATGTATATGTATATATTATTTTGTTCATCTCAATAGATAAATATTTGTGGTATTTCGACATTGGATATTCTGTAGAGGGTAAAAATCCTGTTTTATATCAGTATTAGTTTTTTCCAACTATTGAATTTTGCACATGATACTCATTTTCATTAGGCTTCCGTCTCCTCATC
>NW_022332006.1:0-1136 GCF_002776525.5 Piliocolobus tephrosceles | reverse complement strand
TGGTTTTATACATTTTAGGAAAATATGAGACATCAATCAAATACATTTAAGCTATACATTGTTTCGGTCCAGAAAGTTGGAACAATTTGAAGCAAGCAAGGGTTGCGGGGTAGTGCTTCTGGGTTACAAGTGGATTTTTAATTTTTCTGATTGGCAATTGGTTGAGTTACTATCAATAAGAAGGAATGTCTGGGTTATGATAAGAGGTTGTGGAGTCCAAAATTTTCTCATGCAGATGATTCCTCCAGGTGCCAGGCTTCAGAGAGAATAGATTGTAAATGTTTCTGATCAGATTGAAGGTCTGTGTAGGTGGTAAATGCTGGTCAGCTTTTCCTGAATTCCAAAAGGGAACAGGGCATAATGAGGCATGTTCAACACCTGCTTCCCATAGTGGCCTCAGCCTGTCTTTCAGGTTAACTTTTGAGCACCCTGGTTGAGGGTGTCAATTGAGATGGTTAGGAGAGGGTGGCTTTGATGTTTATGTTTGGTTTACAACATGCAAGATGTTGAGAGGAGACAGACACCACCTCCCTCCCTGGAAGAGGACAGCACTCCAGTCACCCCTGCAGTTGATCATGGACATGTGTCTTAAGCTCCACCAGTCTGAATACCACCTGCTGAAGAGGTGTCATTGTCCTAGGTAAATACTAAGGGTGTGTCATCTCACGCCAAGAAGATTAAGGACACTGACACACAAGGAGTGAGTTTAGGAGGAAAGCATTTAATAGGCAAAAGAAAGAGAAAGGGGAACAGCTCTCTTCTTGTGAGAGAGAGGGGCACCCAAAAGGGAATTCCAGCCTGGAGTGGGAGTGCATAGTATTTTACAGGCAGGCTTGAGGAGATGGTGTCTGATTTATGTAGGGCGCACAGGTTGGTTGGACCAGGTGTGATATTTCCATAGTGCAAGTGGAAAGGCTGTTCGCCCCACTCTAATCCTATTATGTAAATGGGCTTGCCTCTTGGCCGGCGCCATGTTGTCTGCTCCTTACTGTAAGGAAGGAGCCTGGCAAAGAGAAGGGAAGATGGAGTTGCCATTGTGAACATGCCCAGTCCCAGGTGTCCGATTCCTATTGGCACAGCTGCCGGCATTCACCCGTGTAAGCTTCCAGCTTACTTGTCTATGTCTGAGGCTTGAT
>NW_022332005.1:0-1002 GCF_002776525.5 Piliocolobus tephrosceles | reverse complement strand
ATGATTTCACACATCACAAAGCAGTTTCTCAGAAAGCTTATTCTTGGTTTTTATCTGAGGATATTTACAAATATCCCTTTGCAGATGGCACTAAAACAGTGTTAGCAAACTTCTCCATGATAAGAATGGTTTAAATCGGTCACATGAATTCACAAACACAAGGAACTTTCTCAGAAAGCTTCTTTCTACTTTTTATCAGAGAATATTTCCTTTGTCACCATAGGCATCAATGTGATCCAAAATATCCCTTCTCAGATTCCCCAAAAGCACTGCAACCAAACTGCTCCATGAAATGAACACTCTATCTCTGGGAGACGAATTCACACATCACAAAGCAGTTTCTCAAAAAGTTTCTTTTTAGTTTTTATCTGAGAATAATTCTTTTTTCACTATAGACCTCAATAAATTCTTTTTTCACTATAGGCCTCATTGAGCACTCTGAAATATCCTCTGATAAAAACTCGAAAGAAGCTTTCTGAGAAACTGCTTTGTGATGTGTGAATTCATCTCACAGAGTGACACTGATCCTTTCATTGAGCAGTTTGCTAACACGGTCTTCTTGGAATCTGCAATGGGAAATTTCCAAGTGCATTTAAGCTTCTGGTCACAAAGGAAATATCATCATATAAAAACTAGAAAGAAGCTTTCTGAGAAACTGCTTTTGGATGTGTTAAATCATCTCACAGAGTTACATGATTCTTTTCATGGATTGGTTTGCTATCACCGTTTATGGGGAATCTGAGAAGGGATATGTTGGATGGCATTGAAGCCTATGGCTACTAAGGAAATATCCTCAGATAAAAAGTAACAGGAAGCTTTCTGAGACAGTTCTTTGCGATGTGTGAAATATTCTTACAGAGTTACACCTTTCTTTTCATATGGCAGTTTGCTAACAGAGTTTTCATGGAATCTGCAAAGGGATATTTGGGATCGAATTGAGGCCTATAGTGAAAAAGGGATCGAATTGAGGCCTATAGTGAAAAAGGAAATATCCACAGATAA
>NW_022332004.1:0-8819 GCF_002776525.5 Piliocolobus tephrosceles | reverse complement strand
CCTATCAATGTTGGTGTCTTTAAATAAATTCAGCTTCAAATGCTCTATTGAATAAGCCAGAAAAGTTAGTGGCTTATAAATGAATGGGACTGTCAGTGAGGACACTAACTACCACACGGTATTAAAATATATTGATTTTTTAAAGAGAGACTTGGTAAAATGTGACAAATTACGACCTACTGAAATAATGACATTTAGATTTCAGTGTCTTATGGGAAAAAGAAGTCGATAATATTTCTCATTTATTATAGAAAGACCTCCATTACTTCTACCTTTTGCCGTCAATTAAAGGTTCATAACCATTAAGAGTTGCAGCTTGATCTAGAGACACGATGTTTGGGCAAAGCAGAGGGACCTGTTCTCTGTGTTGCTGGATTTCTAATTTTTCTTTCCAGTGTGAATCTGTTAGCTGAAGATCTGTGATTCAGGAAAGAAGCTCAGAAATCATTTTAGTCTATGAGTACCCTTTCTCTTCACTCCCAAGCAATCTGCAACAGTTCAACACCTGTTTTGGGTTCCTAGCTGTTCATATGATTACTAGTGAATCATAATCAAAAAGGCAACCACTATGCATCCCACTGCAAGAGGCAGTGCAAATAGATAATAAATAATTTTCTTTGGCTTTCTCAGCAGTAGAAACAAGGAGGAATGGCAAAATTACCAAAGTAAAATGTTGATCTAAATGGCCACGTTATACTCTAAGAGAAACCTTCTCAGAAAAGTTACTTAACTTTGCATCCCTACCTAAATTTGGCACTATGTTAGCCTACCCCCAAAACATAAAATTCTATGATTAGGGTCAGATATGAGGTGAGACAAATAGCTTGTGAATAATCATGTACTCAGTTTTATTTTATTTTTTTAACATCCAAGTAAAAGCAGCGATAATATTCAATGAGAATCTAAGAAATGTGGCAAAGTGGATATGAATTTTGGCTCTCCCCAGAATAACACTGTGAACTTGATATTGCCAACAACCCTATTTTATCCCTTGTGACATTAGAATGATAATAAAATTATCCTTAAAAACATAGAACAGATTACATTTAACAACATATTCCTTCGGGTTGGCATCATTGTCAGGTACCATATTTTGCCTCATGGTGGCAAAATGTCTCCTAGCAGCTCAAGGCTTATATCTTAGCCTTTCAGAATCCCATTGAAAGATAAACCTGCCTCTTCCCTGATGTCACTGTCAAAGGTCTTGGAATGAATCCCATGTGCATGGATTGAGTCATTGAGACACAGAATCCATATCGTGATTGAGCAGGACTGAACTGTGTCCTACCCATCCTTCCATTCAGGAAGGGAGTCCAGAGCCTCACAAACAACACAGAATGAGGAGGGAGAGGGGTTGTGTCCTGAGAGAATCACAGGTTATTGCCATAGAATCTAAATTCTATAACTCTAACTCTATATTTCCTAACTTGGCGTGATACCTTGAAGAAGATTCTAAAGTTCTCTGTGTTTCAGGATTCTCAATTAGAAAGTAACATAACAATCCCTACTTTATAAAATTGCTGTGAGATTTTGATAAAATTATATATATATATATATATACACATACATATGAAACAAGCCTCGCTCAGGCTGGACACATCGTGGTACTAAGTACATTTATTTCTTTCTCTCCTCTTTCTCTCAGGAGTGATGCAGAGTGAAGACAGCATGTATTGATGCTGGAAGGCAGCTATAATATCTTCACTATTTCTTTTCTATGTCAAGCTTAGAGCCATCCACATTTTTTTTCTAGTATTTCTTGGTTTTGAGCTAGTTCATCATCCTGGTTACTTTAACCTTTCATCATTCCACTCAAAAAGTAATGCCCCGTTCAGAACACAATATTCTAGGTTTGATCTGTCCAGCGCAAACTTGACTGTAATCTCTTTTGATCTGAAAGTACTTTCGTTGGCGACACCTGAGATTTTCATGACCACTGTTGACATACTTAACTCCCTACAGGCATTTGAACCCATCAATAATACTCCAGGCCTTCTCTACAAGTCAACTTACTGGCAAACTATGTCTCTTTTTACCCATGCCTATGAAATTGCCCTTTGGAGCATGTGCTGAAAATTCTATTCCTACTCATTGTTATCCTATTAGATCTTGACATTTATGCTTGCTGGCATCCTTTTAGGTATGGGTAAACCTCTCATCCAAGCTTCATGTCATATACAAATTTTACCAGTGTTCTCTGGTGTCTTTATTTTCAATGAAAACAAAATCGAGCCCCGGGTGGTGATGGGATCCTTCAACACAACATATGTTTCTCTCTAATTTGGGAGTGGTCTCACCAACAGCATCCTAGTCATGTAACCAACTCTGAACCCTACTCTATACTATCATCAAACCCATATATATAATTTTTTTTCATAAAGGTTTGTGAAGAAAGTTCATAAACTTTCTTTATACTTTATACTTCCTTCACAATAGGAGCTCCATTATGTAGGAATTTGTACTGGTTAATCAAAGTACCTAGCATCTAGCCTGTGGAAGCAGAGGCACATCCAAGCAACTAAATGTTGGGAAAGAAAGATTATGACCACTAAGATAGTATATCAAATAGATTTCAGATGAAACCAATAAAAATCAGATTTAGACAAGAAGGCTGAAGACCAGACTGAAGAGATTTTGAGTTTTGAATGATGGATGTTAATAGAGTCTGTTTCCAATGGAGCAATATACTGGCCTCACTGTTCTAGGGAAAAAATATGGCCATTTATCAAATCTGCCCCCTCCCAAAATAAAGTGACTCACCCGTGTAACATATTGTAACCTAAAGAACTCTGCTGTGAGACCCTTCCTGAATGGTGCAAAAGTCAACAGTTGAGGCTGTTGGGCATGATGAAATAGGGTCTGGCTCTAAAGACCCCCACTAGCAATGCAGAGTTAGTGAAGGCAGTGACCTTCTTACTGTATGAGCACAGGGAACCTGTTCTAGGAACCCCCAGAATACCAGACTGGGATAAACAGCTGGGAAAAGGGTTTGGTCCCTGTAGCTGCGCTCAGTAAGAGAAATGCCCCAGAAACTGGGCATAACTAATAATTATTCTCTTGCCTTGGGAGAACTTGGGGAAGTTTGGGAATGGATGTATTTAATATAACCAAAATACTAACAGTGATTATGGCTATGGAGATTTACAGGTATTGAGAATGTGCATAATGAGTAATTTGACTATTTTATTTATCTATTACATATATTCTCTTAAAACTCCCTCTAATGAGCAGGATTTTTTAATCATAGTAAAGAATAATAAAATTAAACATATAATTTACCAAAACACGGTAGGATTCTCATATGATTCATTAGCATCCTGCCTATCCAATAGGCAGAATGGTTTAGTCTTGAAAATTCTCCTCAGTGCAAAAGAAACAATCTTTTGAAGCAAAGTTGGAAATAGGATGGAAGAAGAAGCAGAAGAAGCAGAACCAGTGTACATTAATGCTAATTCATAGGAGTGAAGATTTTTTAAAATGATGATAAAGCTTTTATGTTTCTCCCTTCTGCAACTGAGCTGTGATGAAGGAATGGCCTCTGAACACTCCAAAATAAATAATTACTATTCATTTAAGAAACATATATTATTCCCTACAATTTCCAAGTTAGTTTGATAGACATTGAAGAAGATTTGGAAGAATAAGAGAGACTTTATATGTGCATAAAAGTTGTAATTCAAGGTTCATTATGGTAACTGACGTTTTAATAATTCAAAGAACTATAGGAGTTCAAAGGGAGAACTCCTTTTAACCTAAATATCTTAAGAAAGGCATTATAAAAGAGACGGCATTGTGCCTGGGCTTTGGACAATAGATAGGACTTCAACAACAAGAATGAGAGGAAAGTGTCTAGTTTAGGCAACACTGTAGGAGACTGTGCAGTGTGAAGAAATAGGAGGGGGAAGCCCACTGGCTAAAAGATTTATGGGGTAATGAGTGATAAAAGGAGTTTGGAATCAAAACGATGATCTAGGGAAGTTCATTTGGGAGCTAATCATGATGAATTGAAGGGGAGAGCCACTGGAAGTAGTGTCACTCCTTAGGAAGCTATTGCAACACTATAAAGAGGAGTTAAGAAGAGCCTGAGCTAAAATTGAGTAGTAAGAATAGATGGGGAAATCGAGGTTAAAGTAATGATTGAAGAGGGTTTGCAAAATAGATAATGTTCAGAATGAGAAAATGTGAGAAGAAATTGAAGGCCTACATTCTTTGGACTGATATTTGAAGTTCATCAGGTAAATAACAATTCCTAGAGAAAACATGTGGAAAGGTGGTAGAAGGGAATGGAGGAAAGACACTGGGGGAGAGTGGGAAGGCTGAGTTCAAGGCAGATGAAGAATCCAGAAAAAATAGAAACATCATAGTCATGGAGTCCAAGCGAAGGCAAAAATCAAGAAGCAAAGTAGCCAAAAGTAGCTCAGGATGTAGAGAAAACAGGAAGGACAAATAAAGATAAAGCCATTGGATGTCATGAGCAGAAGATTACTGCTAATTGTTAAGTAAGGAGGGTAGAGCCCAGGCAACACTTCTCCAGCCCATGTGGGTTCTGAGACTGCTAAAGTGATTAAGGACAAGGTCTTGTGAGAAGAAAGAGGAATACACCAAAGAAAAGTGGGATTTCAGATCATAAAATTTTGTTACCTGTATGTAGTATCTATTTCACATCCTAAGTGCAGGTAACAAAATGAGCCACAGAGACTAGGGGTGAACATCTAACAGAGATCAAGGGATGTGTTGATGAAGAACAGGCTAATTTTGCAAAATTCTGAATCCAGCTGCAGTATTTCTATGGCATGTGATTTGGTGCTTTGATTTTGGAATGTGAGGTTGGTCTTAAATTGTTGGGCCTGTAACAGACATGTTTGAATAAAGGAGACAGTGGAAAAGTCTGGATGCTGAATGTTAGGGTTGAGGTAGAGTAGACAGTGAGAGAGCATAAGTAGTATGTAGAGATTGGAGTTTTGTGAAATTTGGGAGTAAAGGAGGGATTTGCTAGCCAGGCATGGTACTGTGGTCCCAGTACTCCAAGCTAGTCAGGAGCTGGATGTAAGAAGATCACTTGAGCCCTCGAGTTCAAGGCTGCAGTGAGCTAGGACCACACCACTACCCTCCAGCCTGGGTGACAAAGCAAGATCTCATATTTGAAAAAAAAAAAAAAAATGATTTGCAGTGGCTAAGGAAATATTTTAGGCAACTTTTTAAATATTTTTTTTCATTTTATGTTTGTTTAGGGTAAGGTGGTCAAAGCTGTCCAAAGAGAAAACAAAATCTAGTTGAAAGGAAACTTCCTCAAACAAGAGAGGAAATTAATTTAGGAAACTAAATTCAGATGAGATTTAAAAAATGGATATCATCTAGCAAAGATAGAATAACTATACTTGAAAAAGAAAAGGGGTTTAAAAATAAAGGAAATGATCAAAATGTTCTTCGTGCAGAAGATGAGTAAGAATAAAAATTTTGCAGCTGAGAGAAAAGAAGTTCAAGCAGTGAATGTCAGGCAGCTTTACTCTTCCTGATGAAACTGGATTTTACAGCTTCTGTTAAGATTAGTAAGACACAGGGGTAGAACTGTTGGCTTGACATGAATGGTAAATATGAGGAACAATTTGTGAGGAAACAAAAGTGATGTGAGATGAATAAAATGAAATGGAGAACAGCAAGGTGAAGTGAGGGGGCATGAATGTGAGCGGCTGTGGACAGAGACTTATTGCAGATTGTCCCTGCGGTGCTTCACAACCCAGGAATAAAAAATTATATGGTGCCTGTGTCCCAGGACACAGATGCCACAGATTCATTTCACTTCCTTTTAATGTTTAATTCCTCTGGATACACAATTTGACTTCTTTGTATTTGAACTTTCAGCATCATGACTGTAGGCACGTCATTTTTTTTCTTTTATGTTTTTCCTTTTATATTTACCTGCTGAGGTTTTATTTTTGCCAAAAATACTGTTTGGCTCAAGAAAATATATGATTATAGTGTAAATAAAATTGTCCTCCAGGGAAGAAGGGGCTCTCTTTCTTTTTTGTCCTTTTTTTTCTTTTCTTTTTTTTTTTTTCTGAGACGGAGTCTCGCTGTGTTGCCAGGCTGGAGTGCAGTGGCACGATCTCAACTCGCTGCAGCCTCCACCTCCCAAGTTCAAGCAATTCTCCTGTCTCAACCTCCAGAGTAGCTGGAACTGCAGGTGTGCGCCACCACACCCAACTAATTTTTCGTATTTTTAGTAGAGATGGGGTTTCACCATGTCGGCCAAGCTGACCTTGAACTCCTGACCTCAGGTGATCCGAGAAGGGGCTCTCTTCCTGTGACCAGTAGCTCAACAGCATATAAGACCTAGCGGGGCTGAGCAAAGCTGCTTCTCAGCCACTGACTGGAGGCTGTGGGTAAAGTCTCTAGACATTGAGAAAAGAATGAGCAGAGTTGGGTTTCACATGCCATTTTGTGGCAGAAACTTACCCTTCTTAGTTAGGTGGAGTAAACTTTGAACTTTTCATAGAATCTCTTTCAGAATTTTCATCTGCACAACTTAGAAAGCCTTGTGGCGAAATAACTGTACTTGTATTTTTAAATCTTCACAGTAGAGCTTATTTTGTACTCAGGGGAATGCCCACTGAAGGTCAGAGGAGCCCTGAGCTTCCATCAGCTGTTTGCTTTTCCTGCATACAAATGTGTAAACTGGTGCTGTGGCTTTATTAGCATGAGGAAGTTCCGTAATCCAGGTTGTTAATGACCTTCCATCTTCCCTGAGATACATGAGGATGTAGCCTAAGGCAAATCATTAAAGACTCATTTGCATTTTTCAGAGCCATTATTATAAAATGTATAGATAAGAGAAACAAAAATCTCAGAAGACACAACAATGAAGCTCAGCTCCAAAACCCTTGGATAAGGTTCCAGAGACCTTAAATCTATATATTCAAATAAAACTTACATTGAAACTGTAATTACGACAAAGAAGTATCTTTTGGGTCCCAATTACCCCACCAAATAACAACTTACATTGAGTGTCCTTAAAATGTAGAACATTCCACAAATATATTACGTTTTATTTATAAGGAAGGCATTATATATATTATACTGGTGAAAAATTAAAATCTAAAATGTTTAAATGACTTGTCAAACTTGCATGGCTCTTAAGTTGCAGAGCTAGCATGAAAAAAGGGTACCTCAATTTTGACTTCAGTCGTCTTTTTGCTGTATTCCATGATAAAGTCAGGGGTAGAATTCTGCCATGCTGGTCACTTTCCAATTAGAGTGGGTCACTAGAATCCAAATCCAAGTCAGAGATTTGGATTCTAGTGCCAGTTATGTTCCTAATGAGGTATGTGATCTTAAAAAGCCATGTTATCTCTCTGGATGCAAGTTTCATTTTCTGTTAAAAATAATAAAAGAAAGAAAAGAAAGGAAGAATGGACAGACGGGAGGAAAAGAAAGAGAGAAAGAGAAAGATAAGGGAAAGAATATTAAATTCAAAGCTATTTTATTGAAGAATAAAAAAGGAAAAAGCAAATTAACTTGCTTTGTAACTGCCTAGAATCCTCCTCCAAGGAGGCAGAGTCATTTCTAATATCCATCTCACTAAAAATGGACTTGAAATGAAGTATGGTAAAAAAAAAAATGAGTGCTCCAAAGAGCTTCATACCTTACTTCCAAGATTTTCTAAACAGATGATCACATCTGTGACTGAGCTGGCACACACATGCTCCAGTCGACAGTGAAGTTCTACACTTGCTCTTAGTGATCACTTATACTCAATGGCTATTTTCAGTGGCTTTAGAAAGAATTATCCTGGATGAGGAAGACAGAAAGAGAAAAAAATGACAACTCTCGATGAAATTCCTGAGGATCTCCTATTCAGGAATCTAGCACTAACTGGAGAAATGAAAGGATAAGGTAGGACAAGAGACTGTCACCTATGAAAATATCCCAGGTTGTTTACAAGCTTGGAGGAAGTTGCTTAAGAAGGGGCAGATTTCATTACAGGAAAAGATAAACTGACACCCAGGAGGGTAGAAAGTAACTCATGTCAATCACCTCATTACAAGAATAATACTAGATGATTTTATCAAAGCAAAGTCATTTCCCAGACTCTTCCTGAGACAGAATGGTGAGTTCAAGATTACAAAGAACTACTACATGCCCAGTTACATGCAGCAGGGAGTAGAAAAACCAAGGTGTTGTCCAGAGTGACAACCTATCTGCCTGAAAAAGGGAAGGAAATAACAGCAAAGGGGAATAAATGGACCTGAAAGAAGCATCTTCTGAGACCCCTTGATGAAGCTCCTCTGCTAGGCTATGTGGTTACAGGTTTTCAGACAAGAGGTCAGATGGAATGAGACAGATAATGTCCCACTCCCGCTTTATTAAAAAACTAATGTTTTTTAACAGAAACAATCAGACACATCTCAGAGGACATAAGCTAGAGAGTATCCAGAAGATGAGGCTGTGGAGGACCCAAAGGGCAAAGCTACTCATCTTTCCTCCGAATTTATGAGAGCAAAGTGGTCAGTCAGCACAAGGATTAGTGGGTGGATAGTCAAGGAAGACTGAAAAGCCATAAGCTCCCCACTTTTATCCAGACCTCCACTGCCCTCGGAAAGATTCAATCATTAGAATGAAAATGAAATTTGCTATTGGGATATCCAGATATCATCCAGCCAACCAATGAAATTTCCTCCATCCTAGACATCTCTTCCACACTTCTTTTTATTTCCTCTACTATGATGTTCTCAGGCAGTTGAGGGATCTTCCTTCCTTCCTTCCTTCCTTCCTTCCTTCCTTCCTTCCTTCCTTCCTTCCTTCCCTCCCTCCCTCCCTCC
>NW_022332003.1:0-1247 GCF_002776525.5 Piliocolobus tephrosceles | reverse complement strand
TTACCTACTTAAGCCTCAGCGATGGCGGGCGCCCCTCCCCCAGCCTCACTGCTGCCTTGTGGTTAGATTGCCGCAGACTGCTGTGTTAGCAAGGAGGGAGGCTCCGTGGGCGTGGGACCCTCCCGGCCAGGTGTGGGATATAATCTCCAGTGTGCCGGTGTTACAGCGCAGTATTTGGGTGGGAGTTACCTGATTTTCCAGGTGTTGTGTGTCTCAGTTCCCCTGGCTAGGAAAAGGGACTCCCTTCCCCCTCGCGCTTCCCAGGTGAGGCGATGCCTCGCCCTGCTTCAGCTCTCGCTGGTCGGGCTGCAGCAGCTGACCAGCACCAATTGTCCAGCACTCCCGAGCGAGATGACCCCAGTACCTCAGTTGAAAATGCAGAAATCACCGGTCTTCTGTGTCGCTTGCGCTGGGAGATGGAGACTGAAGCTGTTCCTATTCGGCCATCTTGCTCCGCCCCCCAATTTGCCCATTTTTTGATGGGATTATTTGTTTTTTCTCGATGATTTGAGTTCCTTGTAGATGCTAGATATTAGTCCTTTGTCAGATGCATAATCTGCAAACATTTTCTCCCATTCCGTAGGTTGTGTGTTTACTCTGCTGATTATTCCCTTTGCTGCACAGAAGCTTTCTAGTTTAATTAGGTTCCATTTATTTATTTAGGTCCCATTTACTTATTTCTGTTTTAATTGCATTTGCTTTTGGGGTCTTAGTCATGAATTTTTTGCCTACAGCAATGTCCAGAAGATTTTTCCTAGGTTGACTTCCATAATTTTTATCATTTCACATCTTAAAGTCTTTGTCCATTTTGAGTTGATTTTTATATAAGGTGAGAGATAGGCTCTGCCCTCATAAATGGATTAATGTCATTATCACAGGAGGGGCTCCTTATAAAAGAGGGTGTTTGGCTTGCTTCTTTCCCTCTCTCTCACCCACCAGTGTGATGCCTTTGCCCTGTTATAACATAGCAAGATGACCCTCACCAGAGACAGTCCCTCAGCCTTGGACTTCCCAGCCTTCAGAATCATAAGCCAAGTAAATTTCTGTTCTTACAAATTACAAGGCCAGGCATGGGGGCTCATACCTGTAATCCCAACACTTTGTGAGGCCAAGGTGGGCGAATCACAAGGTCTGGAGTTTGAGACAAGCCTGGCCAATATGGCGAAACCCCGTCTCTACTAAAAATACAAAAATTAGCCAGGCGTAGTGGCATACACCTGTAGTCCCAGCTACTGGGGAGGCTGAGA
>NW_022332002.1:0-1045 GCF_002776525.5 Piliocolobus tephrosceles | reverse complement strand
ATCACAAAGAACTTTCTCAGCAACCTTCTTTCTAGTTTTTATCTGAGAATATTTCCTTTGTAACTGCAGGCTTCTATGCGATTCAAAATATCCTTTCTCAGATTCCCCAAAAACAGTGTTACCAAACTGCTCGATGAAAAGAGGGGTGTAACTCTGTGAGATGAATTCATGCAACACAAAGCAGTTTCTCAGAAAGCTTATTTCTAGTTTTTCTGAAGAAATTTCCTTTATCACCATAGGCCTCAACTCATTACCAAATATCCCTTTGTAGGTTCCACAAAAATGTTAGCTAACTGCTCAGTGAAAAGTAAGGTGTAATTCCATAAGATAAATACAGGCATCACAAACAACTTCCTCAGCAAGCTTCCTTCTAGTTTTTATTTGAGGATATTTCCTTTTCCAACACAGGCTTCATGTGCTCCCAAATATCCCTTCTCAGACACCACAAAAACAGTGATGCCAAACTGCTCCCTTAACAGAAACGTTTAGCTCTATGAGATGAATGCACACATCACAAAGGAGTTTCTCAGAAAATTTCTCTCCTGTTTTTGCCTGAAGATATTTCCTTTTTCGCCATTGGACTCTATGCACTCCCGAATATCCCTTTGCCACTTCCACATAAGCAGTGTTACCAAAGTGCTCAATGAAAAGAAAGGTTAATTCTGTGAGATGAATTCACCCATCACAAAGCAGTTTCTCAAAAAGCTTCTGTCTAGTTTAAATCTGAGAATATTTCCTTTTTCATCATAGGCTTCAATGTTCTCAAAAATAACTCCTGTCAGATACCACAAAAACAGTGATGCTGAAGTGCTAAATCAACAAAAACGTTAAATTCTTTGAGATGAATACACACATCACAAAACCATTTCTTGAAAAGCTTCTTTCTAGTTTTTATCTGAAGTTATTTTCGTTTTCACCATAGGCCTCTAGGAGCTCCCAAATATCCCTTTGCAGATTCCATAAAAACAGTGCTACCAAACTGCTAAAAGAAAACAAAGGTGTAATTCTGCATGATGAATTCACCAATCACAAATAAATTTCTCAG
>NW_022332001.1:0-1496 GCF_002776525.5 Piliocolobus tephrosceles | reverse complement strand
GGGTGGGATAGCATTAGGAGATATATCTAATGTAAATGATGAGTTAACGGGTGCAGCACACCAACATGGCACATGTACACATATGTAACAAACCTGCATGTTGTGCACATGTACCCTAGAACTTAAAGTATAATAAAAGAAAAAAAAAAAAACCAGACCAAATAATTTTTTTCCTTTTTTTTTTTTTTTTGTTGAGACAGAGAGCCTCCATCTGTCACCAGGCTGGAGTGCAGTGTCATTATCTCGGCTCACTGCAACCTCTGTCTCCCAGGCTCAAGCGAATCTCCTGCCTCAGTCTCCCAAGTGGCTGGGACTACAGGTGCACACCACCACGCCCAGCTAATTTTTGTATTTTTAGTACAGACAGGATTTCACCATGTTGGCCAGGTTGGTCTCCATCCCTTGACCTCGTGATCCACCCACCTCAGCCTCCGAAAGTGTTGGTATCACAGGCTTGAGCCACTGCGCCCGGCCCAGACCAAATAATTTTTAAAGTATTTTTTCATCTGCATGCTTATTTTTTTCTAGTTTCCTATAATATCATATCTAGTACTGTTATAATCAGGCTGCCATAAAGAGCTGAATTGCTCATGGGCACCTGGGAGTTCAGTGCTTTCTACATATAGGGTTGTCAGGCTTGCTCCAAATATCTGAAAGAATAACACAGAACGCTGTTTTGGTTTTGCAAAGATATCGTATAGGTGCAATCCTATATTATATTTCACTAGAATGTGGTATTTATAAAGAAACACTCAAAAAGAATTCTAAGTTTTTTTATTGCTGAATGACAAAAAGCACAATAAACAAAACAAGAAAGAAAAAAAAAGAATTGGAAAAGACAAGATAGGCACAGCCTGCTAGTTCTCTCCAGAAATCAAACCCTAGAAATTTTACAGATATTTTTAAAAAGCTTAAGAGATCTCAGAAGTTTTTAGTCACAAAACTCTGAGAAATCTTAGGCAGAGGATGGTTGATGTTTAGCACTGAATTAATAAAGCCCCTAGAAGTGAAAGAAGGACTGTGTCAGAGTATAGAATTACCTGTGGGAAAAGAAAACTTTCTTCACAGGCCCTTCTCTCTCCCTCACATCAGGAAGAAAAACAGTAGCACCATCAAGAGGCAACAGGTTTATGCCAGTCAGCACAAGAACACAGATGAGGCAAAAATTGATAACCAATAT
Organism: Piliocolobus tephrosceles; assembly: GCF_002776525.5. Lineage (NCBI taxonomy): Eukaryota > Metazoa > Chordata > Mammalia > Primates > Cercopithecidae > Piliocolobus > Piliocolobus tephrosceles. The sequence continues at coordinate 316 of NW_022332001.1, read as the reverse complement.
AGAAGAGCTGGCCAGCCCCTGACCACTCTCTTTCCTTCACTTCTCCCCTGAATATCTGGCAGCATTTATATCTAAGGGTGGTAGCACCTAGAAAGGAGCAGTAGCTGAGGTAGAGGGAATAGGGGTTTGCTGAGGAGTAAGACCACCCAGGAGAGAAGCAAAGAGGAAGGAGATAATCCCTGATTGCAACATCAGAAGCTCTAGACCCTTAAAAACAACCCCAATATATTCCCTAAACCTATCCGAAGTCTTGAAAGTTGTGGTTCAGACTGTCACTCTTCCCTAGGCCCTTCATATAACTACACAACAGTGAAGA
>NW_022332000.1:0-1182 GCF_002776525.5 Piliocolobus tephrosceles | reverse complement strand
AGAGCTAACTATCCTAAATATATATGCACCCAATACAGGAGCACCCAAATTCATAAAGCAAGTCCTTAGAGACTTACAAAGAGACTTAGACTCCCATACAATAATAATGGGAGACTTCAACACACCACTGTCAACATTAGACAGATCAACAAGACAGAAAGTTAACAAAGATATCCAGGAATTGAACTCATCTCTGCACCAAGCAGACCTAATAGACATCTATAGAACTCTCCAACCCAAATCAACAGAATATACATTCTTCTCAGCACCACGTTGCACTTATTCCAAAACTGACCACATAATTGGAAGTAAAGCACTCCTCAGCAAATGGAAAAGAACAGAAATTATAACAAACTGTCTCTCAGACCACAGTGCAATCAAACTAGAACTCAGGACTAAGAAACACAATCAAAACCACTCAACTACATGGAAACTGAACAACCTGCTCCTGAATGACTACTGGGTACATAACGAAGTAAAGGCAGAAATAAAGATGTTCTTTGAAACCAATGAGAACAAAGATACAACATACCAGAATCTCTGGGACACATTTAAAGCAGTGTGTAGAGGGAAATTTATAGCACTAAATGCCCACAAGAGAAAGCTGGAAAGACTAAAATTGACACTCTAACATCACAATTAAAAGAACTGGAGAAGCAAGAGCAAACACACTCAAAAGCTAGCAGAAGGCAAGAAATAACTAAGATCAGAGCAGAACTGAAGGAGATAGAGACACAAAAAACCCTCCAAAAAATCAATGAATCCAGGAGTTGGTTTTTTGAAAAAATCAACAAAATTGACAGACTGCTAGCAAGCCTAATAAAGAAGAAGGGAGAAGAATCAAATAGACACAATAAAAAATGATAAAGGGGTTATCACCACCGACCCCACAGAAATACAAACTACCATCAGAGAATACTATAAACACCTCTACGCAAATCAACTAGAAAATCTAGAAGAAATGGATAATTTCCTGGACACGTACACTCTCCCAAGACTAAACCAGGAAGAAGTTGAATCCCAGAATAGACCAATAGCAGGCTCTGAAATTGAGGCAATAATTAATAGCCTACCAACCAAAAAAAGTCCAGGACCAGATGGATTCACAGCTGAATTCTACCAGAGGTAAAAGGAGGAGCTGGTACCATTCCTTCTGAAACTATTCCAATCAATAGAAAAAGA
>NW_022331999.1:0-7365 GCF_002776525.5 Piliocolobus tephrosceles | reverse complement strand
TTGTTCTCCCTATAGACAGCATCTCCAGATCATCCACTTGTTATTTCTACATAGATGTCTCTTCTTCCCACGGGATCTGAGCCATCCACAGGACATCCAGACATCCAGGTGAGCTCCTCCGACGGTTTCTGGAAGACAAATGTTCCTGCTCTGCAGGCATGGAGGCAGGTGTGACCGATGTTCTTTGTGTGTTGAAGCTGGCAGTGGTCAGCCTGGGGCTTTTGGTGACCCTGAGGAGATTGAGCTGTTAAGCTTTTGGGTTAGTGAAAGACAACATGTGTGTTTGAAATGAAGCCTCCAGGTGCCCAAAGTGCATGCCTTGCTGTTCATCTATTCTCTGTTTCTGATTTTCTTTCTACTCTGATTCTTTCTTTAGAACTAGCCGCATTTATCCTTCTTTGGTCTTATCATACACGAGTCTGATTTTTGTCTGTTTTGCTGCCATAGGCAGTCAGAGAATCAGGGCTGAGGGAAATTGACTATTCATGCCATGTTATACTGCAGGTGAGAAAACTGTGACCTGACAAATGAAAGAACTTGCTCTGTGTCAGCAGAGGTCCAGTGGGTGAGTCACAACAGCAGCAGAGAAGATGCCTCAACAACTAAAATGAAATAATTTCCAAAGGAATTTTTATATTTGATATTGCAAAAAGGAAATTGAAGTAGTCACCAAAAGAAAAATCAGGATTTTGTTTTTCTTTTCTAGCTGAGTGTATGGTTTGGTTTTTAATTACATATGGAATGTGTGAAGGGGACACCACCATCAGTCAGAGTTTTAGGCTCCAAGGTGATTGAATTGGTTCAAAGTGTCATGCAAGTGGTGACAAGGCACCATCTGTTTCTGTTCTCATGATCCTTACTCCACAACCTCAAGAGGGAAAGAAATGTCACCTACTATATCTTCTTTCAATTCCATTAAATTCTACTACTTGGAGCCTACTTCCTATTGAACTAGTAGGCAAATTGCTGTCCAGCAGTTAAACACTGGAATTGAATCTCTCAAATCAAGCTCAGAATCTTGTAAAAGTGCTTAAGTGAAGCAGAGACATTTAGGAAGGTTTCTCTAGTCTTTGGTCAACATTGGCCACAGCTAGGAGGCCCACTGTTTACAACTCCATGGTCCCTTGAAATCAAATAGTTCTGCTGCTGCCTCAAGCTGGGACATCTTCACAGACATCTCCAGTGACTGGTACCAGTTTCTCTAAACGTAGCACATAAATCCTTTCTCATAATTCCCTGAAATCTCTGTCCTCAGATCCTTCCACCTCCTCTGGGACACTTCACAGAGGCTGGCTACATCCTGTCCGCACAGAACCCACACAACCGCTTTGCCTTCTCACCGTCAGGGAATCTCACGCCTCATTCTCACTGATTCCACTCATGTCTCTCCCTCCTCCCACCACTGGGGAGCGCAAACTTTGGTCAAGTAACCAGGATGGGGGCTGTCTGTAGATAGCTTCATTTTTTCGTTTTGTAACTAAACCTCCTCCTTAGCTTTAAGGCAGCTACATCATGGCTGGCTTTTGAATAGAAATGTGTACTATTCCCCACCTGAATCTTCACCCTTGCCTCTTCATCCTGAGAGTTCTTGCCCTGACCCCCACCCCCTACCCCACAGTCACAGATGCTCAGGCTGGTATGTTGAGTGGAAAGATACCTGTCCTGTGTATGGACAGCCCTGTGCTCACCTGGTATCTATCATCAGCTTGGTGATCCATCATGTTCCTCTCTCCCCTTATGGATCCTGGTAAAGGGAAAGGAAAATGGATGCCAACTACACCTAAAACCTCTGATGAAACTACAATGGCCATATTGCCCTGTACCTGTCTGTTCTCCCAACACCTTCTCCAGCCAAGCATACCTCTGCTTCTCCTCAAACAAAGCTAAGAGATGAATTTTTATCCTTCTCTAAATACATAACTGTTGTCTCTAAAGTAGTTTCTTTGGAGATTGAATGGTACACTTCCAGGATTTGTTCAGCAAAGCAACCCATTCCTTTGTTCAGGTAAGAGTGGTTTTGCACATGCCTCTGGCCACCTTGTTGATAAGTTGAAGGACATGCTTACTGGGCAGAGTGTTAGCTAGTCTGGGCTGCAGGCACCGAAGGAGCCCACGGAAGGAAATACTCACTCCTAGTCTTCCTTAAACTCACAACGGGGTAATGGGGTCTTTTCACCATTTGAAAACCAATTACCTGCCAGAGCTCATAGAGAATGGGCTAATTCTGAAACTGAAACTCCTTGTCCAGCCTCCTTGATTCTCATAATAAACACAATTCTCCTCCTTCCCTCTCTCCACCAACTTCAACAGTTAGAAAGGTGAAGCAGTCAACAGAGTGTACATCTCAGCTGTGGGCCTGCTCACATCCTGTCTTCAGAATCGACCGAGGCCATGTTTCATGGATCTAAAGATCCCCTGGCCAGTGCTTTCTGTAAAAAAGATTGTCCTGAGAACAAATACAGCAACATTTTCACCTGCCCCTTACTAATAATTTAAAATTAGAGTAATGAGAATTGGCAAAAGGGAAGGGAAGAAAGGGAGAGAGTGAAATTCTACAGGAAATGACCTGACAGATACTAGAAACCACAGGTCGTGTTCCAATTTCCCAAGCAGAACAGAGTCTGTACAAACTGAGCATCGCTAACTAGAAAATCTGAAATCCAAAATGCCCCCAAATACAAAATCCTTTGAGCACTGATGTGACTCGGCAAGTGGAAAATTCCACACATTAATTCTTAACACAAACTTTGCTTTTGGCACAAAGTTATTTAAAATATTATATAAAATTACTTTCGGGTATGTGTACAACTTATTATGAAACATAAATGAATTTTATATTTAGATTTGGGTCCCATTCCCAAGATATATCATCATATATATATAATAAAATACATCCAGAACCAGGAGATTCCCTGGGATTTTACTGCATATATATACACACACACACACACACACACACACACACACACACATACACACATAATGCATTATATATATGCAAATATCCCAAAATCTGAAAAAACTCTGAAATTTGAAATACTTCTGATCCCAAGCATTTCAGAGAAGGGATACTCAATCCATCTTGAGAGAAGTAGTAAAGGAAAAGTTCAAAAAACCATCAGAAGGCAGATCCAGGACACCTCTGCCACCAGGATGAAAGAAGTCCCAAGCACTCATGTGTTATTCGTGGTGAAGCTTTGAGGGCTTCTTCTCAAGGGAGTTTATGAGAGAGCCAGCGTTTCCAGATCAAAATCCTGACCCAGGTTCGTGGCAATAGACATGGAAACTGAAAGGAACAAGCACTCGACAAAGCTCAATGACTAAATGTGTGTGCAAAGCAGAGTAAGGAAGAGGGCCATTGTGATTCTAAGGCTTTGGTGGTCCCTATCACTTTGAGAAACCAGGAAGAAAGATAAAAGTACAGGAATTTTCTTTGATATTATAATGTCCCAGGCTCTGAGAAAACCAGTGGCATGTATTAGTTCCAATAACCTTCACATGAAAATCCCTCAAGGTTATACTATCTTCCCGACATAGATGGGAAAAGTAAGCTTAAGTATTTTCTCTAAGAGGAACCGTTGAGCAGGTGGACACAAATTCAATTTCTTCCATATAGAATTTCAGCTGATAACTGTGATGCTCCTTAAGCAGATAGATTTAAAGTCCAGGCCAGGGGTAAACTATGGAGATCATTTACAGCTGTTACAAATGAAGGACAACTGTCCATGTAATCCCTGATGCACAGAAGGGGCTACAAGAAAGGAGAGCTGAGTGGTGGAGTACAGAGCTGTGGAAAACATCTAAGTTGGTGGAGCTAAGGAAAGAATAAGAGGTGATATCTGCATAGTAAAAATCAAGAGAGTGAAAATTCTTAGAAATTGTACTTATGAAGAATTCTAGAGTCTAGGAAATCAAGCAAGGTAACTACATATAACCTCCATGAGTCTGGCTATCAGCTCTATCAGACATGGCTGTGTAAGAACGAGGGTAACTTGCTTTTATCCATTTGCTTGTCGTTCATTCATTCACCGTACTTTCCTTTGCAGCAGCTGAGAGAACCATGGTGACAACTCCCACTGCTGCTTTCAGGGCCCTCATGGATGGAGTGACAAGATCTCCCCAGAGTCCCCGACCCCAGTGAACTCCTTATTAGAGAGTCTACCTTCCCCGTGATGGTGAATGACAAGGGCCAGGTGCTCATTACTGCCTCCTGCTATGGCTGCCTAGTGGTTGTCTCCCATGAGGGCTACCTGTTGCATGCTGGCTTGGCTCCATGTCTCCCCATTACAGTGAGCTGGCTCTGTCCTTGTCCCGGGGATCCCGTAGGAGTGCACCCATCCTTGGCAGCACTAGGAAATGTCCTGCAGGACTCTGGTGTTGAGACACAGATTGATCCAGAACCAGGACTGCCCTGGGGGTTTACTGCATCATTGCCTTCGATGACACCATGACTGCAACGCTGAACCAGTTTGGGACATGGAGGGGCTTACTTATCTGGGGCCGGGCCTGGTACTGGGTCAGCAAGCTCGGCCATGACAAGATGCTGTCCAGGTTCCTTGGGATCAAGATGACAAGTTTGACTGGAGTGTACTTCCCTGACACCTGTGGGGACAGAGAGCGCTTCAAGGTCTCTTAAGAAGGTTCCAAGACCCCACTCCATGTCAGGTGAGTGTCTGTTCCCCCATTAGGGAGTCTGACTCAGGATAAACAAAGAGTTGGTTTCCCTTGTCAACGAGCTTCCATTTCAATACAGATTGTTTTTAACTTAGTTTGAAACCACCACAAATCAAAAGCAGGATGATTAAAAGGCACCAAGACACAAGAGAGACTGGGCCCTCACTGCCACTCCCTCCTGTGGCCAAAGCTGAATAGAAAAGCTTGTCTTACTCACCACTCTATTTCCCTGCCGAGTGCCTGGAACATGGAGTGTTTATCAATATTTCTTAAATAAATGAAGTTGCAATACGGCTTTAATCTTTCCCCAATTATTTTGTACAAAACTTTTGGTCATATTGGCGGTCATATTGGATAAGAGAAAACTTTCCAATTGTCTCCTCGTTCCCACCCTTGCATATATGCAGGAGTCAGTACTTCTGAGAATATTTTTAGCAATATTTTGTGGGGGATGACGATGAAAACTGCCAAGGGAAATAATCAGGTTTTAATTAAATTTCTTGGCCCTTGACATTGTATGGTCCCCCTTGTGAAGTGACCCCAGAGAGGTGGAAGAATCTAGACGCAGAGTATTCAGGGAATGATAGAAGGATTTATGTGCTGTGTCTGGAGAAGTGTGGCTGCAGTGTACTTCACTGACACCTCTGGGGACAGAAGCCAGTTTGAGGTCTCTAAGAAGTGGCTCAATATCCCACTCCATGTAATGTGAGTGATACTTCCCTAAAAGGAGTCTGAACCATGTTAAATATCAGTCCTCTACCCCCATTTTCAAGGAGCTTTCAGTCTAGCAGAGGAGAAACTGGTCACTGTGTAATGGAAGAGTTACAAATTGCCGATGTAATTCTAAATCTTACATGCTATGGATAAGGGACAACATCTTCTGCTTTTTCTGTGCTATGCACTGAGTATTAAATGCCTTCAGAGCAGGTTATTTTTCTGTTATATTTGCTATTGTGCCTCCCAGTTCTAAATAGTTAGAAAGAGATGGTGGGTAAGTGGAGAAAACAACTATAAAATTCATGGGAAACAAGAATCGTGTCTATTTTGCTTACCACTGGATCACTAGCGTATAGTGCAATATCTGGCTTACAGTAAGTGCTATTAAACATGGAGTAAATGAATGAAATCTAAGGCAACGTAGTCCAGGGACAGCAGGGAGACTGCAACATGTTACAGTCTATGTCCGTAATTCAGGGATTTCCTTCCCCAGGCATGGAGTGGGACCCCTGGGTGAGGGTATGTCTGAATGGAAAGTGGGGCAGCAGGGTGGTGATGAAGCCAGAGGAAATCTAGTAGCAACTTCTTCCACAGAGGAGCAGGATCACTCTGTCTAAAGAGAGAGAAAAATGGGACAAATGATGGGATTTCTCATAATGCTGAGATTGGATCAAATGAACTATGACTGTCCTGTGACTTGAATCCCAAGAAATTGACAAGTGAAGCTCTTCCTCATTTAACTAATTCGTTTGTCTACACAAATCTACTCAGTCTTTGGCACAGATGAATAGTGTTCCATGGGGTGGCCATAGTATGCTTATTCAACCATGGACATTTGGATTAGATCTAATGCTTAAGGTTACTTAAAATTTGAAAATGAATAACTTTATATGTCATTGCATACAATGCAAGCATTTCTTTGGTGTATGGTCCAAGAAAGTCAGCAGCTAGTTAAAAAATATTTATATTTGAAAAAATAGATGCTGACAAATTGTCATTTTAAAAGGGTATACACCAATCTGCACTTATAGCAAAAATATAGCCCTGGACGGTTGCTATACTGGATAGAATGAATTTTTGTTTGAAAGTATTATCAGTATAGATGTGAAAAAATGTTATTTTAATTTGTGTTTCTCAGGTTACAAATGCAGAGGATGATTTTATATATTTATGTTCATTTATATTTCTTCTGTAAATCATCTATTTCATTCTATTTAGCATTTGTCTTTTCCTTATTGGTTACTAAGTGCTGTTACAGAAAATACTTCTTTGTCTATTTTACATGTTGCGAATATTTCCTTCTATTTGTTTTTTATCCTTGTTTTTGGTGTAATATATATGTTTTATATCTGTATGTGGTCAAATCTGTCAGCCTTTTTCTTTATAACATCTTTTATTGTTTAGAAAATCTCCCATTACAAATTTATTAAAATAGTTTTCTATATTTTCTTCTAATACATTTATGGTTGTACGTTTTACATTTAGATATTTAATTTATATGAATTTTTGTATTATATCACGTATATTATTTCTTTCTTTTTTTTCAAATATTTTTCTTTATTCTTTAAAATTACAAATTTTGTAGTAAACATCTTTTTGCATATAAATATTTGAATTTCATTTCTTTTTAAGTTATTTTTAACCTTTTTTAATGGGTCACCCCTGCTCACCTCCTCCAGCTATTGCAGCTGCCCTGAACTTCTTTTTTTTTTTTTTTTTTTTTATTATACTTTAAGTTCTAGGGTACATGTGCATAACGTGCAGGTTTGTTACATATGTATACATGTGCCATGTTGGTGTGCTGCACCCATCAACTCGTCAGCACCCATCAATTCATCATTTATATCAGGTATAACTCCCCAATGCAATCCCTCCCCCCTCCCCCCTCCCCATGATAGGCCCCAGTGTGTGATGTTCCCCTTCCCGAGTCCAAGTGAGCTCATTGTTCAGTTCCCACCTATGAGTGAGAACATG
>NW_022331998.1:0-1475 GCF_002776525.5 Piliocolobus tephrosceles | reverse complement strand
CTGTAGAAAGCAGTTTGGAGGTTCCTCAAAAAACTAAAAATAGAGCTACCATATGATCCAGCTATCTCACTGCTGGGTATATATGCAGAAGAAAGGAACTCAGTATATCAAAGAGATAATCTGCACTCTTACATTTGTTGCAGCACTGTTTACAATAGCTAAGATTTTGAAGAAACCTAAATGTCCATCAACAGATGAATGGATAAAGAAAATGTGATATATATGCACAGTGGAGTACCATGCAGCTGTAAAAAAGAATGAGATTCAGTCATCGGTAATAACATGGATGGAACTGGGGATCATTACGTTAAGCAAAATAAGCCAGGGACAGAAATAAAATCATTGCATACTCTCACTTATTTGTAGAATCTAAAAATAAAATCAATTGAATTCATGGACATAAAAAGTAGAAGCATGGTTACCAGAGACTGGGAAGGATAGTGAGGGTTGTGGGTAGAAGGTAAGGATGATTAATGACTAAAAAAGAAAACATATAAAGAATGAATAAGACCTACTATCTGAGAGCACCTCATAGTGACTATAGTCAAAAATAAGTTAATTGTATATTTTAAAATAACTAAAGAATGTAATTGGATTGTTTATAACTTAAAAGACAAATGCTTGAGGGCATGGATATCCCATTCTTTACAAGGAGGTTATTTAACATTGCATGCCTATATTAAAACATCTCAGGTACCCCATTATATACCTACTAGGTATCCGCAAAAATGTTAAAATAAAATTCTTTTAAAGAATGGATAAAGAAATACAACCATATAATGAAATACTATTTATATGCTTAATACTGATTTGCATAATGACATGGATGAACCTCTAAACATGTTAAGGGAAAGAAGCAAGATACTAGATAATACACTGAATTATTCCATTTATCTGAAGTTTTAGAAGAGCAAAATTCATCAATGATAAAATAAAAAGTGATTTCGAAGTGTATGTGTTGAGTGAGCATAATATTAAACTTTGTGGGATGATAGAAATTTAACCTAATTTAAGATTTGTTAAACACTTCACCCTAAAATAGTAGAACACACATTTTTGTCAAGAATTCTTAGACCATAATAAAATTAAACCAAAAATAAATAACATATGAACAGAAAGTTAAGTCCAAATGGAAATTAGGTGGAATGAAAATGAACCATATCAAAATTTGTGAATGCAGTGAAAAGCAATGCTCAGAGAGAAATTTATAGCATTACATACTTACATTGAGAAAATAAAAATATTCTCAAAACAGTATTCTAAGCTTCCACCCTCAAGAAACTAGTAAAGGGAGAACAAATAAAACTCAAAGCTAGCAAGAGAAAGAAAGTAATAAATAACAGAAATTAATAAAATTTTGCTCTTCTAAAACAAAAATAACTGAAAAAAATTAATGAAACCAAAGCTGTTTGGTTGTTAAAAATGAAGAAAAAAAAGCACTGGCAACAAAACAAAATATAAATTTGGCTTCATCA
>NW_022331997.1:0-1030 GCF_002776525.5 Piliocolobus tephrosceles | reverse complement strand
TCTCTCGCTGTCTCACTGATGGTTGCCTCTTGCTGTCTCTCTCACTGCTTGCTGTCTCTTGCCATCTCTCACTGTCTCACCAACCATTATCTCTCACCATTGCCTCATCAATCACTGGCCACCATCTTCTCTTCGCTCCCGACTGACTCATCACTGATGCAGGGCAGATTCTTGGCTTTGCTCAGGAAAGAACTCAAGAGCAAGGCTGGGCGTGATGGCTCACACCTGTAATCCCAGCCCTTTGGGAAGCTGAGGCAGGAAGATCGCTTGAGCCCAGCAGTTCGAGACCAGCCTGGGCAACATAGCAAGACCCTGTCCCTATTTAAAGAATTCAAGAGCAAGCTGGTGATGAAAGAAAGCAGCTTTATTGAAGTGGCAGCAGTGTCACTTCTCTGTGACCGCTTCCTGTGAAGCAAAGCTAGCACATAGGCAGTGAGCTGAGTAACAATATATGGGTGGTTTGCGGTCATATTTATATCTACTTCTAATGACATGCTAATTAAGGGCAGTTCTATTCAGAAATAGCTAGAAAATGGGTGATAACTCTCTGGGTATTGCCGTGGCAAACGGTAGTAACTTCAGTCATCTCCAGGCATCGGTAAACTGTGGAAGTGTCTTAGAGGATGGGCAGCAAGAGCAACTGGAGGTTCTTTCAGCAACTCTTCTTGGTTTCTACCAGTCTTCAGTCTGGTCCAGAGATGAGTCCTGCCTGCCTCCTACCTCATGTGGAGTTACTCACTCAGGCATTCATTCAACAGATATTTTTTGAGGACTATAGTCAGAATATGGTTAGGTGCTGGGTACACATACATGAAAAAAACAGACAAGATCTCTACCATGGAGGAATGGGGACATTTATTGAGCATTCTATATGTATCATGCACTGTATTGAGACTGTGAAGACGAGTACAGTTCCCGCTTTCCATTTTTTTTTTTTTTACAGAGTTTCACTCTTGTTGCCCAGACTGGAGTGCAATGGCATAATCTCGGCTCACCGCAATCTCTGCCACCCAGGTTCAAGTGATTCTCC
>NW_022331995.1:0-1766 GCF_002776525.5 Piliocolobus tephrosceles | reverse complement strand
TAGTGTTGGAAGTTCTGGCTAGGGTAATCAGGCAAGAGAAAGAAATCGAGGGTATTCAGTCAGGAAAAGAAGAAGTCAAATTGTCCCTGTTTGCAGATGACATGATTGTATATTTAGAAAACCCCATTATCTCAGCCCAAAATCTCCTTAAGCTGATAAGCAACTTCAGCAAAGTCTCAGGATACAAAATTAATGTGCAAAAATCACAAGCATTCTTATACATCAGTAACAGACAAACAGAGAGCCAAATCATGAATGAACTTCCATTCATAATTGCTTCAAAGAGAATAAAATACCTAGGAATCCAACTTACAAGGGATGTAAAGGACCTCTTCAAGGAGAACTACAAACCACTGCTCATTGAAATAAAAGAGGACACAAACAAATGGAAGAACATACCATGCTCATGGATAGGAAGAATCAAAATCGTGAAAATGGCCCTACTCCCCAAGGTTATTTATAGATTCAATGCCATCCCCATCAAGCTACCAATGAGTTTCCTCACAGAATTGGAAAAAACTGCTTTAAAGTTCATATGGAACCAAAAAAGAGCCCGCATTGCCAAGACAATCCTAAGTCAAAAGGACAAAGCTGGAGGCATCACGCTACCTGACTTCAAGCTATACTACAAGGCTACAGTAACCAAAACAGCATGGTATTGGCACCAAAACAGAGATATAGACCAATGGAACAGAACGGAGTCCTCAGAAATAATACCACACAGATACAGCCATCTGATCTTTGACAAACCTGAGAGAAACAAGAAATGGGGAAAGGATTCCCTATTTAATAAATGGTGCTGGGAAAATTGGCTAGCCATAAGTAGAAAGCTGAAACTGGATCCTTTCCTTACTCCTTATACGAAGATTAATTCAAGATGGATACTTAAATGTTAGACCTAATACCATAAAAACCCTAGAAGAAAACCTAGGTAGTACCATTCAGGACATTGGCATGGGCAAGGACTTCATGTCTAAAACACCAAAAGCAATGGCAGCAAAAGCCAAAATTGACAAATGGGATCTAATCAAACTAAAGAGCTTCTGCACAGCAAAAGAAACTACCACCAGAGTGAACAGGCAACCTACAGAATGGGAGAAAATTTTTGCAATCTACTCATCTGACAAAGGGCTAATATCCAGAATCTACAAAGAACTCAAACAAATATACAAGAAAAAAACAAACAACCCCATCAAAAAGTGGGCAAAGGATATGAACAGACATTTCTCAAAAGAAGACATTCATACAGCCAACAGACACATGAAAAAATGCTCAGCATCACTGGCCATCAGAGAAATGCAAATCAAAACCACAATGAGATACCATCTCATACCAGTTAGAATGGCAATCATTAAAAAGTCAGGAAACAACAGGTGTTGGAGAGGATGTGGAGAAAGAGGAACACTTTTACACTGTTGGTGGGATTGTAAACTAGTTCAACCATTATGGAAAACAGTATGGCGATTCCTCAAGGATCTAGATCTAGATGTACCATATGACCCAGCCATCCCACTACTGGGTATATACCCAAAGGATTATAAATTATTCTACTACAAAGACACATGCACACATATGTTTATTGCGGCACTATTCACAATAGCAAAGACTTGGAATCAACCCAAATGTCCATCAGTGACAGACTGGATTAAGAAAATGTGGCACATATACACCATGGAATACTATGCATCCATGTCCCTACAAAGGACACAAACTCATCCGTTTTTATGGCTGCATAGTATTCCATGGTGTATATGTGCCACATTTTC
>NW_022331994.1:0-1184 GCF_002776525.5 Piliocolobus tephrosceles | reverse complement strand
CTTTGTGATTTCTGGTTGCATCTCACAGAGTCACAAGACACTTTTCATGGGGCAACCTGGTAGCACTGTTTTTGGTGAATCTGAGAAGGGATATTTTGGATTGCTTTGAAGCTTTTGGTGATAAAGAAAATATCCTCAGACAAAAAACTAGAAAGAAGTCTTTTGAGGAAGTCCTTTGTGATCTGCTTTTTCATCTCACAGAGGATTACCTTTCTTTTCATTGAGTAGTTTCCTAACACTGTTTTTGTGGAACCTGCAAAGGTATATTTGGGAGTGCCTTGAAGCCTATGGTTAAAAAGGAAATATCCTCAGATACAATCTAGAAAAATACTTTCTGAGAAACTGCTTTGTGAAGTTTGCATTCATCTCACTGAGTTATAGTGTTCTTTTCATTGATAAGTTTGCTAACACTGTTTTCTTGGCATCTGCAATGGGATATTTCTAAGCACATTGCAGTTTATGCTGACAAAGAAAATATCCTCATATAATAACTAGAAAGAAACTTTCTGAGAAACCACTTTGTAAAGTGTCAATTCATCTCACAGAGTTACACTATTTATTTCATGGATAAGTTTGATAGCACTATTTTGGGGAATCTGAGAAAGAATATTTTGGATTGGATTGAAGACTATGGTGTCAAAGGAAGTATCTCAGATGAAAACTAGAAGAAAGCTGTCTGAGAAAGTTTTTTTGTGATGGATGAATTCATCTCACAGAGTTACACCATTCTTTTCTTTGATCAGTTTGATAACACTGTTTTTGTAGAATCTGCACTAGGGTATTTGGGAGTGCATTGAAGCCTATGGTGACAAAGGAAATATCGTCAGATAAAACTGAGAAGCTTTCTGTGAAAGTTCTTTGTGATGTGTCAATTTATCTCACAGAGTTACACTGTTCTTTTCATTGAGAAGTTTGCTAACACTGTTTTGTCGGAAGTTGTAATGGGATATTTCAGAGCACATTGAAGCTAATAGAGACAAAGGAAATATCCTCGAACAAAAAGTAGAAAAAAACTTTCTGAGAAACTGCTTTGTTATTTGTGAATTCATCTCAAACAGTAACACAATTCTTTTCATGGATCGGTTTGGTAGCACTGTTTTTGGAGAATCTGAGATGGGATATTTTACATCGCATCGAAGCCTAGGGTGACAAACGAAATATTCTCAGATAAGAACTGGAAAGAA
>NW_022331993.1:0-1004 GCF_002776525.5 Piliocolobus tephrosceles | reverse complement strand
TCTTGAGGACATCACTGGTTTAATACTAATTCAAGTAATGGGTAGAAGAACTTTTAGAGCCCATCCATCATACCAGTGAAAAATGTGACTGGCAGTGAAGTTTTGGGGAGTAAGACCCAAGCACACAAACTTTTGTTGGGAAATGTGTTTGTTATTAGGAGCTTTCATCACAAGGCAAATTACTTTGTGCTGTCCTGGCAAAGAGATACAGAAATAAGAACACCAGGTTTATCTAGAGGGTGGTAAAATCAGGAAGTGCAGAGAAATATTTTAATATTAGATGGGGTTTAGGATTATTCACTAGATAAATTGGTCAGAACCACACAGTGTTTTTCATTTGTTTTTGTTTATTGGTTTTTGTTTTGTTTTGTTTTGTTTAGTACCAGATGTATTCTATTCTCTTAACATATAGAATCTTTTTTTTTTTGCATATTTTGATTGCTCTTTATTTTTTTGTACAGTTATTCTTTTTTTCTGTAGTTTTAATTGCTCTTCAGCAGGAACTAAAAAACACCTCTAATTATAATCAAACACCCCAGTTAGTCTATTAGTTCACTTTCTTTTTTGAATTCATATTCTTAGAGCACTCTGTCCTCTTGCTCCAACTGGATTGATTTTTTTTTTTTTTTTTTTTATTATACTTTAAGTTCTAGGGTACATGTGCATAACGTGCAGGTTTGTTACATATGTATACATGAGCCATGTTGGTGTGCTGCACCCATCAACTCGTCAGCACCCATCAATTCATCATTTATATCAGGTATAACTCCCCAATGCAATCCCTCCCCCCTCCCCCCTCCCCATGATAGGCCCCAGTGTGTGATGTTCCCCTTCCCGAGTCCAAGTGAGCTTATTGTTCAGTTCCCACCTATGAGTGAGAACATGCGGTGTTTGGTTTTCTCTTCTTGTGATAGTTTGCTAAGAATGATGGTTTCCAGCTGCATCCATGTCCCTACAAAGGACACAAACTCATCGTTTTTTATGGCTGCATAGTATTCCATGGT
>NW_022331992.1:0-2141 GCF_002776525.5 Piliocolobus tephrosceles | reverse complement strand
TCTTTTTATTTTATAAGAAATACTAAAAAAAAAAAAAAAAAAAATCATAATACTTCCTAGAATGGAAATTGCACTACTTCTATAAGGCTACTATGGGTAATTTTTTTTGTCTTACTCTTATAGTCCATTTAAAAATTTTCACACTTTTTCTTTTCTTCACTTGGTATTGATTAGTTCAACCATTAGATTTAAATTGGCTATTGAGATTGTGTCTAGTCGTTTGGTAGGCAGGAAATAATTATTGCACACTCAATATCTCTGACTGTAGGGGCTCTAAGTTCTTCTTGCATGTAAATCCTTAATAATTACAATACAAATGAGTGAATGTAGGTAATTTGATGATCATTTCTGGGTCTAGTATCTCTTTGACATTCTGGAACTGTCACCATCAAAACGAAGTGTTGATTCTAGGTTGTCTTCATTTGAAATTAATACTCATTATCTGATACTAATTGTTTAGTTCACAACGGTTGCTTCAGTGATATAAATCACTACACACATTATAATTTGTACAGCAATTTCTATTACTGAGTCATATGCTATCTAGATAAGGCAAAGTTTTGTTTAACATAAATAAAAGTAATTGTATAACAAAAAGTTTCCTTGGCAACGATAATCTCTATGATTTTTCCTAGGATGATGATTCTGACTTGTGTTGTGACCCTTTGTTATTTCTGGGAAATATTATTTCTGCCGATGTATGACTGGCAGTGAACATTAAATCCTATTTGAACAAATGAGATCTTGAATTTATTGAACCCTGTTTCTTACACTGCGGTGTATTTGTAATCAATTATTCCAATTCTTCCAGTACCCAAATTACTTGAATGACATTGGAAAACTGATACTAAACCAAAACAAGACAGAGCTCCAGAGATGCAGAATGTATTAAAAAAGGAAAAATATACAAGATATAAAAATCATATGAAGTTAAAAAAATACTTATAACATGATGGGATAAGTTGGATATTATAAATGAAGATAAGAGAATAAGACAAAACAGTGTGCAATCACTTTGTGTTTTCCAGAACATATGTGGGCAGACTTTAAAATATTATGAAAATATTAATACAATTATGGGTATCAAAGTCTAAATGCACATCATTGAAATGAGAAATATGAAAGTTGAAAAATAAAAATCAAAAGAATATTGGGTGGTACATCAATAGATAAGGTTAAAAGAAGTCAGCTAAATTCAGTCAATTAGCGAGCTGAGATATTGGTCAATGAATTCTACATTGCATCACCCACGTGTGTGTGAGTATGTGTGTGTATGTGTATAAGACAGAAGAGGGACAGGGAAGGGGAGAGGAAGGCAAGGAGAGAAAATAAAATTTAATACACAGAAGAAGACATCGAATTCCATCAACCATCAGTACTTGTTATATACAAAAGTGACAACAGAGTGGGGAGAGTAGGTAGGAAGATAGTTAACACATAATTTTTAAAAGTTCCTTTAAAGGCTCTGAAAAGGAAGCACAAGTCCTTAGATTTGTATTGTCTACCTAAAATAAGAAAGGAAATTTAAAATGATCAATACATTGTCGTATCAGAAAGAAATTTCAGAACACCAAGGATAACTCCATTGGAAGTTCTACGGGATGGGATGGAAGTAGAGGCTGCTATGAAATGAATAACAGCAGATAGACATCTGAATTCTCATTAGTAATAGTAAGTGCAAGACTCTGAAGAATTATCTGTCAAATGTGCAGTATGATTATTTCACTAGAACTCTTTATTTAACCAAACCAACATTCAACTGTGAGCACAAGATAAAAACACTGAAAGCATGCCTAAACACACAGTGTTTCCCAATGTCCACCCCTGTCTGGAAGAATTACTGGAGGAGACATTTTGAAAAAAGGAGCAATAAGTCTGAGAGAGAGATTGTATAAGAAATAGTGAAGAACAATAAAATCGGTATAATTTATGCTTAGGCATAAATAAAGGTAGCTTTCGAAGAAAACAATAGGACCTTTGATTTTGGATTGAATGTATTGCTCATCTGAATGTAGAGGAGGCTTTTCAATGTGCGGATACACAAGATGGCAGGGAGTGGGAGGAAGAGCAAAATAATTGCTAAGATTCTTGATTTACATGAGAAAAATATAAAGAAAATGATTAACAAAGGCATTGCGTAG
>NW_022331991.1:0-1748 GCF_002776525.5 Piliocolobus tephrosceles | reverse complement strand
GACCTCAAGCAATCTCCAACAGACCTACAGTTGAGGGTCCTGACTATTAGAAGGAAAACTATCAAACAGGAAGGACACCTATACCAAAAACCCCATCAGTACGTCACCATCATCAAAGACCAGAGGCAGATAAAACAACAAAGATGGGGAAAAAGCAGGGAGGGAAAGCTGGAAATTCAAAAAATAACAGCGCATCTCCCCCTGCAAAGGAGCACAGCTCATCGCCAGCAATGGATCAAAGCTAGTCAGAGAATGACTTTGACGAGATGAGAGAAGAAGGCTTCAGTCCATCAAACTTCTCAGAGCTAAAGGAAGAATCACGTACACAGTGCAAAGAAACTAAAAATCTTAAAAAAAGAGTGGAAGAATTGATAGCTAGAATAATTAATGCAGAGAAGGTCATAAAGGAAATGACAGAGATGAAAACCATGACACGAGAAATACGTGACAAATGCACAAGCTTCAGTAACCATCTTGATCAACTGGAAGAAAGAGTATCAGCGATTGAGGATCAAATGAATGAAATGAAGTGAGAAGAGAAACCAAAAGAAAAAAGAAGAAAAAGAAATGAACAAAGTCTGCAAAAAGTATGGGATTATGTAAAAAGACCAAATCTACGTCTGATTGGGGTGCCTGAAAGTGAGGAGGAAGATGGAACCAAGTTGGAAAAAACTCTTTAGGATATCATACAGGAGAACTTCCCCTACCTAGTAGGGCAGGCCAACATTCAAATTCAGGAAATACAGAGAATGCCACAAAGATACTCCTTGAGAAGAGCAACTCCAAGACACATAATTGCCAGATTCACCAAAGTTGAAATGAAGGAAACAATCTTCAGGGCAGCCAGAGAGAAAGGTCGGGTTACCCACAAAGGGAAGCCCATTAGACTAACAGCAGATCTCTTGGCAGAAACTCTATAAGCCAGAAGAGAGTGGGGGCCAATATTTAACATTGTTAAAGAAAAGAATTTTAAACCCAGAATTTCATATCCAGACAAACTAAGTTTCATCAGTGAAGGAGAAATAAAATCCTTTACAGATAAGCAAATGCTTAGAGATTTTGTCACCACCAGGCCTGCCTTACAAGAGACCCTGAAGGAAGCACTAAACATGGAAAGGAACAACCAGTACCAGCCATTGCAAAAACATGCCAAAATGTAAAGACCATCGAGGCTAGGAAGAAACTGCATCATCTAACGAGCAAAATAACCAGTTAATATCATAATGGCAGGATCAAGTTCACACATAACAATATTAACCTTAAATGTAAATGGACTAAATGCTCCAATTAAAAGACACAGACTGGCAAACTGGATAAAGAGTCAAGACCCATCAGTCTGCTGTATTCAGGAGACACATCTCACATGCAGAGATATACATAGGCTCAAAATAAAGGGATGGAGGAAGACCTACCAAGCAAATGGAGAAAAAAAAAAAAAAAAAAGCAGGGGTTGCAATCCTAGTCTCTGATAAAACAGACTTTAAACCATCAAAGATCAAAAGAGACAAAGAAGGCCATTACATAATGGTAAAGGGATCAATTCAACAGGAAGAGCTAACTATCCTAAATATATATGCACCCAATACAGGAGCACCCAGATTCATAAAGCAAGTCCTTAGAGACTTACAAGGAGACTTAGACTCCCATACAATTATAATGGGAGACTTCAAAACTCCACTGTCAACATTAGACAGATCAACAAGACAGAAAGTTAACAAGGATATCCAGGAATTGAACTCATCTCTGCA
>NW_022331990.1:0-1036 GCF_002776525.5 Piliocolobus tephrosceles | reverse complement strand
GGCCAGGAAGCAGTAGGCAGGGGCCAGGAATGGATTTTAAAGGCAAAATTCTCAGACATAAAGGGAACACGAACTGGTCAACTCTCCTAAAGCTCCAAAGGACAGAGGATTTGGGTCTTTGTTGGTTTTCACTCACAGCCACAGAACTCAAAGTCTGAATGTGGAAGCTCTTGAGAGGACAGTAACATAAACCTCTAGAGATGGAGTTTGAGAAAGGCCCCCCCTTCTGCCCGCTTGTGATTTAGAAAAGTGCGTTCATTCAGTAAACATTTAATGAGCACGAATGGGCCAGGAACGGTTCTTCACAGCAGATATAGGACAGAAAGGAGCCCTTGGCCCTGAGGTTTCCATTCTAGGGGCCCTTTAAATCTCGGACTCTCAGAGCTAACAGACACCTTTGATACTCCCTACCTCCTCTGGAAACGCGAGCCCAAAAAGCAGAGGCGGCTTGTCCAGAATCAAAGAGCAAATTAGGGACTGAGTCACGGCAGAAATACGGGCCCCCTGACAACCAGTCAGGCTCGCATTCCCCCAAGAGGCAACAACCCCAGGGTGTGTGTAGCAAGGACTAGAGCAGGGGTGTGTGGAGAGGAGAGAGTCGGCAAAGAGGGCAGCAAAAGAACAGCCACGCTGCGTGCTCTGGGGTCCCTCCAGGTGAGGTCTAGGTGCCCCTGCTCCCTATTTGCCCTTGGCACCAGGGACCCCCAGTCCCTTTCTTCAGGGCCCCAAGGGGAAACTGGAGCCCAGGATTGTCAGCATGGAATCAGGGGACCCCACTGGATTTTTACCAAAGATTTGATGATGTTCTTCAGTAGACTGATTTTGACCGGCCTTGAGTCCAGGACTGCTGCTAGTTCTTGGGACGGGCTCTGAGGTGCATGTAGAGAAGAGGAGGTGGAGGAGGAGTTGGGGGAGAGGTAGGGAGAACAATCATTAGGGCTGGGGTGTGTGTGGGCTATCTCAGCTGGCAGAGGGGCACCCAGTCCCCACTGTGGGAGGAGGTTGGAGGGCTGGCCTGCAGGGTCACTGCACCTCC
>NW_022331989.1:0-1103 GCF_002776525.5 Piliocolobus tephrosceles | reverse complement strand
GAACCCTCCTCCTGCTGCTCTCGGGGTCCCTGGCCCTGACCGAGACCCGGGCGGGTGAGTGCGGGGTCGGGAGGGAAATGGTCTCTGCGGGGAGGAGCGAGGGGACCGCAGGCGGTGGGCGCAGGGCCCGGGGAGCCGCGCGGGGAGGAGGGTCGGGCGGGTCTCAGCCTCTCCTCGCCCCCAGGCTCGCACTCCTTGAGGTATTTCAGCACCTCCGTGTCCCGGCCCGGCCGCGGGGAGCCCCGCTTCATCTCCGTGGGCTACGTGGACGACACGCAGTTCGTGCGGTTCGACAGCGACGCCGAGAGTCCGAGAGAGGAGCCGCGGGCGCCGTGGGTGGAACAGGAGGGGCCGGAGTATTGGGACCGGAACACACGGATCGCCAAGGCCAACGCACAGACTCACCGAGTGAACCTGCGGAACCTGCGCGGCTACTACAACCAGAGCGAGGCCGGTGAGTGACCCCGGCCCGGGGCGCAGGTCACGACCCCTCCCCATCCCCCACGGACGGCCCGGGTCTCCCCGAGTCTCCGGGTCCGAGATCCGCCCCGAGGCCGCGGGACCCGCCCAGACCCTCGATCAGGGAGAGCCCCAGGCGCCTTTACCCGGTTTCATTTTCACCTGAGGCCAAAATCCCCTGGGGTTGGTCGGGGCGGGGCGGGGCTCCGGGGACTGGACTGACCGCGGGGGCGGGGCCAGGGTCTCACACCCTCCAGACGATGTACGGCTGCGACCTGGGACCCGACGGGCGCCTCCTCCGCGGGTATTACCAGTCCGCCTACGACGGCAAGGATTACATCGCCCTGAACGAGGACCTGCGCTCCTGGACCGCCGCGGACATGGCGGCTCAGAACACCCAGCGGAAGTGGGAGGCGGCCGGTGTGGCTGAGCAGGACAGAGCCTACCTGGAGGGCGAGTGCCTGGAGTGGCTCCGCAGATACCTGGAGAACGGGAAGGAGAAGCTGCAGCGCGCGGGTACCAGGGGCAGTGGGGAGCCTTCCCCATCACCTCTAGATCGCCCGGGATGGCCTCCCATGAGGAGGGGAGGAAAATGGCATCAGCGCTAGAATGTCCCCTCCCTTGAATGGAGAATGGCATGAGTT
>NW_022331988.1:0-1219 GCF_002776525.5 Piliocolobus tephrosceles | reverse complement strand
CCTTGCTGAGAAATCCTTTGTTCAAGTGTTCATTTTCTTTGTGACTCCAAGCTTTATTTCTAACAATTTTCTGGGGGCTCATCCAGGATTCCCATTCTCCTTTGGGAAGGGGTCTTTGGTGACCTCATCTAGGGGAGGCACACCTCACTGCCCCACAGCGGTGGCCCCAAGGATGGGAGATTGAGACTACCCATCATGACGAATAAATTCAGGCTCTCAGCATTGTGGAAGGAGAAGGCCTGCAAGTACTGCAATGACCAGGTAACTCTGTGCAGAGTCCAAGGTAAAAAAGTCGCAAGGACAACAGTATTTCCTTGGTGGTGGGGATATTCTGGAGGTTAAAGGGTGTGAAAGGTAACAAGCACTACTGCTGTGCAGAGTGAGTGAGTCCAATCTGCGGTTCAGTGGTCACCTCATACAGCTTATGGTGGCCCTCTTTTAGGATACTGTTGGGGTTTATGCAGTCCCACTGATGCTAAGGGGAGCCTAATTTCCTCTGGGAAAGCAGCCAGAGTGGACGAAGCAAAAGGAAAAGAGTGCGAGGAACCTCCAGGGTAGGGATTAAACCTCCAGGGAAGGACAGGTGAGAAATCTCTAGTGCAAGGGACTGAGCCTAACCAGTATTCAACATGGGAAATACCCTGAGTAAGACAGAAGGTAAAAAGGAAAAGGCAGACAGTGAAATCACCCCTGATAATCCTTTAGGACTCATGTTAAAATATTGGAAGGATACAAGAGGACTAAACATATGAAAAAGCAACAGATGATAAAGTATTATTGTTTCATTTGGACCAAGGAACCTATTCTAAAGCCTTCAGTTTTCTGGCCAAAATTTGGGTCAAATGAGGATTGGACTTGCCAACTTTTAATAGAATATGTAAATGATAAGAGTCCTGTTTCCCAGGAGGAAACACATTATGTTCTGTGTTGGCAGCAAGGGCCCATCCTCCTTTGTCTTCTGAAAACTAAAGGAGACAAGCCAGAAACTACTTCTCATGAAATTAATACTTTCTTTTCCATAGTCAACCACTCCCTTGGTGCTTCGTCCATGCTTGAGGTTTTAAGTATCATTAATATAGTGTGACCTCCTAAATCTATTTCTCCTGCCCAGTCTATTTCTCCTTTCCTCTAAACTCTGGAGCTGTCTGTCCAAATTCCACCCCAGCTCCCCCACCTGCATTCCTAGTAGACATCTCCACTGAGTGCCTGTGATGCCCCC
>NW_022331987.1:0-1128 GCF_002776525.5 Piliocolobus tephrosceles | reverse complement strand
CAGCTCCCAGATATATAAAACAAATGCAATCAGAGCTAAAGAGAGAGATAGGCCCCAATAAAATAATAGATGAAGACTTCAGCACCCCACATTCAGGATTGGACAGATCTGCCAAATAGAAACTCAACAACCACCACCACCACCAAAACAAAAACAAAAAGTTAATCTGCACTACAGACACATGGATCTAATAGCTATGTACAGAGCATTTCATTCAAATGCTACACAATACACATTCTTTTCCCCAGCACATGGATCATTCTCAAGGACAAGACCATATGATAGGTCTCAAAACATTAAAAAAAAATCTGAAAGAATATCATGGATCTTGTCAGACCACAGTGGCATAAAACTAGAAATTAATAACAAGAGGAATTTTGGAAACTATAGAAATACATGAAAACTAAATAATCTGATCCTGAATGAATAACGGGTCAAAGAAGAAGCTAAGAAGGAAATTTAAAAATGCATTGAAACAAATGACGATGGAAACACAACATACCAAAACCGATGGAATAGAGCAAAAGCTGTACTCAAACAGAGGTTTATAGCCATAAGTGCCTACAACAAAAGAGGTAAAAACTTCAAATAAACAATCTAACGATGCATCTTAAAGAGCTGCAAAGAAAGAGCAAACCAATTCAAAAATCAGAACAAAAGAAATAATGAAGATCCCAGCAGAAATACATGAATTTGAAATAAAAAAAAAACCAAAAAGTCAATAACACAAAAAGTTGTTTTTTTACTAAGTTAACCCAAATTGACAAATCATTAGCCAAGCTAACAAAAAAAGAGAGAAACCCAAATAAATAAAACCAGAAATCAAAAAGGTTTGGGGAGGTTGAGGCAGGTAGATCACATGAGGCCAGGACCTCAAGACCAACCTGGACCATATGGCAAACTCCATCTCTACTAAAAATAAAAATAACTAACCAGGTATGGTGCTAGGCACCTGTAATCACACGTACTAGGGTGGCTGAGGCAAGGGAATTGCTTGAACCCTGGAGGTGGAGGTTCTAGTGAGCTGAGCCTCTGGTATTACACTCCAGCATGAGGACAAAAGGAGACTCTGTCACCAGAAAAAAAAAAAAAAAAGAAGAAAGAAAAAAAAGAAACAGAAATGAAAAA
>NW_022331986.1:0-1009 GCF_002776525.5 Piliocolobus tephrosceles | reverse complement strand
CTGTATGAGTGTGTTGTGTATGTCGTGAGTTGTATGTATCGTGTGTACGTTGTGTGAGTGTTGTGTGTGCATGTTATGTTGTGAGTTGCGTGTGTTGTGTGTTGTATGAGTGTTGTGTGTTGTATGAGTGTGTTGCATGTGCATGTTGTAAATGAGATGTGTGTTGTGTATGTATGAGTGCTGTACGAGTGCATTGTAGGTGAGTGTTGTATTGTATGTGAGTTACGTGCGCTGTATGTGTGTATGAGTGTGTTGTACGTAGATGTGTTGTGAGTTGCATGTATTGGTTATGTGTTGCATGAGTGTGTTATAAATGCATATTGTGTTGTGAGTTGCATGTATTGGGTGTGTGTTGTATAGGTTGTGTGTGTTTGTGTGCATTGTGTGTTGTCAGTGTTGTATAAGCGCATTGTACATGCGTGTTGTGTTGTTTGTGAGTTGCATGTTGTCAGTGTGTGCCGTGTGAGAGGCGGAGCATCCACATGACTGCTCCTCAGCGAGTCCTGCCTTGCAGCCCCTTCCGAGCTTGTATCCTCCCGAGCAGCCTAGAAGCAGCAGCACATTTGCCTCTGCCCCTCCCCAGGAGGCCTCAGCCAGATCCTGCCCTCAGCCCACTGCTGGGCGGCCTCTCTTATCTCTCTTGTCTCTCTCGTCGTCCTCCTGCGCCTCCTCCTTCTCGGGACCTGCATCCCTCTTCTGTGCTCCCTGGCAAACCACACCTGGGATGTGGGAGTTCAGGCTCTCCCCGAAGGCGTTTGTTCCTCTCTGAAGAGCGACCCCCTTGACTGGCCGTGAGCAGCTGGAGTGGATTGCAGGGAAGGGAGGTGGGTGTTCCTGTAGAGACGCCGGGGTCTTACCTGGGGAGAACGGAGCCTGCACTGGGCAGGCCGCCCTCCTGAGGAAGGGGACGGGGCGGGAGGAGCCTCTCGTGGACAAGGGGCCCACCTCCTGCCCTCCATCCCTCTATCCCAGTCTGTTGTGAGGGAGGGCGGGGCCCAAGGTGATTTCT
>NW_022331984.1:0-2585 GCF_002776525.5 Piliocolobus tephrosceles | reverse complement strand
CGGAGGTTGAGATCTGAGAAGGGGCAGTCTGCCTGCTCAAGTGGGTCACTGACCCCTGAGTAGCCTAACTGGGAGACATCCCCCACTAGGGGCAGTCTGACACCCCACACCTCACAGGGTGGAGTACACCCCTGAGAGGAAGCTTCCAAAGCAAGAATCAGACAGGTGCACTCGCTGTTCAGCAATATTTTGTCTTCTGCAACCTCTGCTGCTGATACCCAGGCAAACAGGGTCTGGAATGGACCTCAAGCAATCTCCAACAGACCTATAGCTGAGGGTCCTGACTGTCAGAAGGAAAACTATCAAACAGGAAGGACACCTATATCAAAACCCCATCAGTACATCACCATCATCAAAGGCCAGAGACAGATAATACCACAAAGATGGGGAAAAAGCAGGGCAGAAAAGCTGGAAATTCAAAAAATAAGAGCGCATCTCCTCCTGCAAAGGAGCACAGCCCATCGCCAGCAATGGATCAAAGCTGGTCAGAGAATGATTTTGATGAGATGAGAGAAGAAGGCTTCAGTCCATCAAACCTCTCAGAGCTAAAGGAGGAATTACGTACCCAGCACAAAGAAATTAACAATCATGAAAAAAGAGTGGAAGAATTGACAGCTAGACTAATTAATGCAGAGAAGGTCATAAACGAAATGACAGAGATGAAAACCATGACACGAGAAATACGTGACAAATGCACAAGCTTCAGTAACTGACTCGATCAACTGGAAGAAAGAGTATCAGAGATTGAGGATCAAATGAATGAAATGAAGTGAGAAGAGAAACCAAGGGAAAAAAGAAGAAAAAGAAATGAACAAAGCCTGCAAGAAGTATGGGATTATGTCAAAAGACCAAATCTACGTCTGATTGGGGTGCCTGAAAGTGAGGGGGAAAATGGAACCAAATTGGAAAACACTCTACAGGATATCATCCAGGAGAACTTCCCCAACCTAGCAGGGCAGGCCAACATTCAAATTCAGGAAATACAGAGAACGCCACAAAGATACTCCTCCAGAAGAGCAACTCCAAGACACAGAATTGCGAGATTCACCAAAGTTGAAATGAAGGAAAAAATCTTAAGGGCAGCCAGAGAGAAAGGTCGGGTTACCCACAAAGGGAAGCCCATCAGACTGACAGCAGATCTCTCGGCAGAAACTCTACAAGCCAGAAGAGAGTGGGGGCCAATATTCAACGTTCTTAAACAAAAGAATTTTAAACCCAGAATTTCATATCCTGCCAGACTAAGTTTCATCAGTGAAGGAGAAGTAAAATTCTTTACAGATAAGCAAATGCTTAGAGATTTTGTCACCACCAGGCCTGCCTTACAAGAGACCCCGAAGGAAGCCCTAAATATGGAAAGGAACAACCGCTACCAGCCATTGCAAAAACATGCTAAAATGTAAAGACCATCGAGCCTAGGAAGAAACTGCATCAACTAATGAGCAAAATAACCAGTTAATATCATAATGGCAGGATCAAGTTCACACAGAACAACATTAACCTTAAATGTAAATGGACTAAATGCTCCAATTAAAAGACACAGACTGGCAAACTGGATAAAGAGTCAAGACCCATCAGTCTGCTGTCTTCAGAAGACCCATCTCACATGCAGAGACATACATAGGCTCAAAATAAAGGGATGGAGGAAGATCTACCAAGCAAATGGAGAACAAAAAAAAGCAGGGGTTGCAATCCTAGTCTCTGATAAAACAGACTGTAAACTATCAAAGATCAAAAGAGACAAAGAAGGCCATTACATAATGGTAAAGGGATCAATTCAACAGGAAGAGCTAACTATCCTAAATCTATATGCACCCAATACAGGAGCACCCAGATTCATAAAGCAAGTCCTTAGAGACTTACAAAGAGACTTAGACTCCCATACAATAATAATGGGAGACTTCAACACTCCACTGTCAACATTCGACAGATCAACGACACAGAAAGTTAACAAGGATATCCAGGAATTGAACTCATCTCTGCACCAAGCGGACCTAATAGACGTCTATAGAACTCTCCACCCCAAGTCAACACAATACACATTCTTCTCAGCACCACATCACACTTATTCCAAAATTGACCACATAATTGGAAGTAAAGCACTCCTCAGCAAATGTAAAAGAACAGAAATTATAACAAACTGTCTCTCTGACCACAGTGCAATCAAACTAGAACTCAGGACTAAGAAACTCAATCAAAACCGCTCAACTACATGGAAACTGAACAACCTGCTCCTGAATGACTACTGGGTACATAACGAAATGAAAGCAGAAATAAAGATGTTCTTTGAAACCAATGAGAACAAAGATACAACATACCAGAATCTCTGGGACACATTGAAAGCAGTGTGTAGAGGGAAATTTATAGCACTAAGTGCCCACAAGAGAAAGCAGGAAAGATCTAAAATTGACACTCTAACATCACAATTAAAAGAACTAGAGAGGCAAGAGCAAACACATTCAAAAGCTAGCAGAAGGCAAGAAATAACTAAGATCAGAGCAGAACTGAAGGAGATAGAGACACAAAAAACCCTCCAAAAAATCAATGAATCCAGGAGTTGGTTTTTTGAAAAGATCAACAAAATTGAC
>NW_022331983.1:0-1426 GCF_002776525.5 Piliocolobus tephrosceles | reverse complement strand
GGAGTGCCGGACAATCCGTGCGGGTCAGCTGCTGCAGGCTGACCAGCGAGACCTGAAGCAGGGCGAGGCATCGCCTGACCTGGCAAGTGCAAGGGGGAAGGGAATCCCTTTTCCTAGCCAGGGGAACTGAGACACACAACACCTAGAAAATCGGGTAATTTCCACCCCAATACTGCACGGTAAGCACACCGGCACACCACGAGAATATACCCCACACCTGGCCGGGAGGGTCCCACACCCACGGAGCCTCCCTCCTTGCTAACAGAGCAGTCTTCAGCAATCTAACCGCAAGGAAGCAGCGAGGATGGGGGAGGAGTGCCCGACATCGCTGAGGCTTAAGTAGGTAAACAAAGCCGCTGGGAAGCTCGAACTGGGTGGAGCTCACAGCAGCTCAAGGAAACCTGACGGTCTCTGTAGACTCCACCTCTAGGGACAGGACACAACTGAAAAATAACAGGGGGAGCAGCAGAGGCCTGTGCAGACGTGAACGACTCTGTCTGACAGCTTTGAAGAAAGCAGTGGATCTTCCAACACTGAGGCTGAGATCTGAGAAGGGGCAGACTGCCTGCTCAAGTGGGTCCCTGACCCCTGAGTAGCCTAACGGGAAGACATCCCCCACTAGGGGCAGTCTGACACCCCACACCTCACAGGGTGGAGTACACCCCAGACAGGAAGCTTCCAAAGCAAGAATCATACAGGTGCACTGCTGTTCAGCAATATTCTATCTTCTGCAACCTCTGCTGCTGATACTCAGGCAAACAGGGTCTGGAGTGGACCTCAAGCAATCTCCAACAGACCTATAGCTGAGGGTCCTGACTTTCAGAAGGAAAACTATCAAACAGGAAGGACACCTATACCAAAACCCCATCAGTACGTCACCATCATCAAAGACCAGAGACAGATAAAACCACAAAGATGGGGAAAAAGCAGGGCAGAAAAGCTGGAAATTCAAAAAATAAGAGCGCATCTCCCACTGCAAAGGAGCACAGTCCATCGCCAGCAACATATCAAAGTTGGTCAGAGAATGACTTTGATGAGATGAGAGAAGAAGGCTTCAGTCCATCAAACCTCTCAGAGCTAAAGGAGGAATTACGTACCCAGCACAAAGAAACTAACAATCTTGAAAAAAGAGTGGAAGAATTGACAGCTAGACTAATTAATGCAGAGAAGGTCATAAACGAAATGACAGAGATGAAAACCATGACACGAGAAATACGTGACAAATGCACAGGCTTCAGCAACTGACTCGATCAACTGGAAGAAAGAGTATCAGCGATTGAGGATCAAATGAATGAAATGAAGCAAGAAGAGAAACCAAAAGAAAAAAGAAGAAAAAGAAATGAACAAAGCCTGCAAGAAGTATGGGATTATGTAAAAACACCAAATCTACGTCTGATTGGGGTGCCTGAAAGTGAGGGGGAAAATG
>NW_022331982.1:0-2722 GCF_002776525.5 Piliocolobus tephrosceles | reverse complement strand
AAGAGGTTTTTATTGATTAGCTTAATATAAAACTTACTATAGAATACACCAGATATAACGTGATATAAATGCCACTGTTAGAGCCATCAAAATAATTCTTATTTTCATTAATGATTGTGGATGAAATTATTGAGAAATGTTTATTCTGTTATCAGAGCTCAGGAGGAGTTAATGGTGCTAACTGGGGGTGGTGGAGATAGTCCTATGAGAAGCAGAGAAGCCAAATCTACTTCCCCAGCACTGATTTGGTCATCTCCTTTATATTACCAAGTATAACACTCTATACAGACCATGAGAGAGCACAATACATGCAGTGAATCCCCGGTTATTTATGCAATATGTTGGATGAAGCCCATCTTCATTTCAGGGTTCTATTCACAAAGTAATTTGAGGTTTCCGAGGGTTCTGGGGCACAGCTTTCTTGAAGAGCAAAGCAGAAGTCCTTAGGGAAATCAGGCTCCACTTACGATCTCATCCCTTGACTCAGCCGTTAGAACAATGGGTTTTTCTGTTTTAAGGATTCCTCCAAAGTGCAATTTCAGGGGGATCTGCAACAGTTAAACAAGCATATTGAGAAGCATTAAATAAAGCAAAAGTAGAAAGTGTAGCATCAAAGTAAAAAATGCATTAATGACAATAATGCTTTGTAAACATATAAAAACTACTTTCAGTATTATAAATCTTGGATTCTTTATACTTACTCAATAAGATGTGTGAAGATTGGATAGTGAGAGCATTCATCATCAATCATTTAACAGAATGTTTGTGAGCACCTATTCTGTGTGAGGCTTGACCTGAGACAATTTCATGGGAACCCGTGTTCTTTTTTGATTTAAATTTTAAGAAAATAGATGAGTTTTAAAAATTTAAACCAGATTATTAGGTATAATGGTAAACTATTTTTAAAGCATCTTATGAAGTTAATTCAGCCTGTCTCAGTCCACTTCTCCAAATGTACACAATGTTTTAAGCAAACGGTGTGATTGGCCAGTCCCCAGGCTCCATAAATATGACATGTCCGTGTCTCCTTGTGTCCACACAAGTTGTTCTTTAGCATAGAGTGGGTCCAACCCAGCTTCCATCTGTTGCATTCCTAACTATCCTTTAAGAGTCAACCAGGGCATCATCTCCCCAACAAGGCTCTTCCATGACCTCAGCAGGCAAGTGCTGGAGAGGGTCCCACTGGTGCTTTCTCACAGTTTTAACAGCCGAACATGCAGTGGCTGTCATCCTGGGATGCTCACAGAAGTCACACGCATGGGGAGCTTTTAAAAACCACAGCTTCACTGGGCGTGGAGGCTCAGGTGTGTAATCTCAGCATTTTGGGAGGCTGAGGCAGGCAGATCATGAGGTGAGGAATTCGAGACTAGCCTGGCGAAGAGACCAGAACGGCCTATATTGTGAAACCCCATCTCTACTAAAAATACAAAAACTAGCCAGGCGTAGTGGTGGGCGCCTGTAATCCCAACTACTCAGGAGGCTGAGGCAGAAGAATTTTTTGAACCCAGGAGGAGGAGGTTGAACTGAGCTGAGATCACAGCATTGCACTCCAACTCCAGCCTGAGTGACAGAGCAAGACTCCAACTCAAACGAACAAACAAACATAAAACCCACAGGTTCCTGGGCCTATCAGAAATGAGAAGGGGTTGCCCAGGGGCCTGACAATGAGGAGGCAGGGACCATTGAGGGTGATCTGGAGAGACTCCAAAATGTCCCATCTATCCAGAGACATGAAAAAGAAGGCATCATGCCCAACTCATTCCATGAGGGTCACATGATCCAAATTAGAAAAAATCAGGACTGTAAAGGAAGAAGGCGTGCCAGTGTCATTCATGAGCATCAGTGCAAAAATCCTGAGCAAAATAGTACCAAGTCAGAGACAGCAGTGTTCAAAGATGATACACCATGACCAAGTTGAATTTAAACCTGAGACTCAAGAATAGTTAACAGAGAAAAAGTATAAATATCAATGATTTCGTCAACAGATTAAAGGAGAACGATTATAAGATCATCTCAATTGTTTTAGGAAGAGCCTTTGATAGTTCAGTAATAATATGTTAACAATATATGATAATATGCGACTCCCATTTATGATATAAAAAACCTTCAACAACTAATAGCAGTGAATTTTTCTAAATCTGATGAAAGCATCTACCAAAAAAACCTTAGAGAAAACATTATTCTTAGTAGTATAAAAACATTATGCTCTTATACCTTCTTAATGTTTACCATGTGCACAAATTATCTTTTTTTAAACAAAAAAATCCTATCAATTAACTTACTTTTTCTGTAATTGAAAAGAATATCACAGCTTGTCCTTGTCAGAAGTCCAGCTTGTGATTTACCTGGGGTCAACACAGGGCGAGGTTTAATAATCACTGAAATAATTAAACATTGTAATGCCTCACGGGGCTGCTTGAACTGACATGATTTCAAGGGCACTGAGAGGCTGCGGGAAAGCAGAGGGTCAGAAAGTTTATTCAGCTGAGATTACCTCAGTTTACAAACTGGAGTTTGTGACTTTCAGTTGGGACATGAGTTTCTTTGACTATCAAATGAAAAGAATGAACCATCTTTCCAGAATAAACCAGCATCCAGCATTTTTGCATGAGGTTCCAAGAGGACCCCAGGGAGACATGTTACTAGGAAGTTTGCCAAACCCAGTGACTTTCCAAGGGGCCTGCCCACCCAAGTGCAGCCCATGCCTGACACCCAGCCCTCA
>NW_022331981.1:0-2753 GCF_002776525.5 Piliocolobus tephrosceles | reverse complement strand
AACTCTCTTTTCTTGGAATCTGCAAAGGGATATTTGGGAGCACATTGCAGCCTATATTGGAAAAAATATATACTCTTATGAAAATTAGAAAGTAGCTTTCTGAGAGACTGCTTTATGATGTGTGAATTCATCTCAAAGAGTTACACCTTTCTTTTCATGGAGCAGCTTGCAAATCCTGTTTTTGTCGAATCTGCAAAGTGATATATGGGAGCATATATCACTTGAGACCTGTGGTGAAAGGAAATTTCCTCAGATAAAAACTCGAAAGAAGACTTCTGAGAAACTACTTTTTGATGTGTGAATTCAACTCACAGAGAAACACTGTTGTTTTCATTGATGAGATTCATAACACTGTTTTTGTGGAATCTGCAATAGGATATTTGGGAACACTTTCAAGAATATGGTGACAAAGGAAATATCCCCAAACAAAAACCAGAAAGAAGCTTTATGAGAAATTGTTTTCTCAAATGTGAATTTACCTCACAGAGTTACATCTTTCTTTTCATGGGGCAGTTTGCTAACACTGTTTCCATGGAATCTGCAAAGGGATATTCAAGAGCGCATTGAGGCCTATGGTGAAAAAGGAACTATCCTCACACAAAAACTAGAAAGAAGCTTTTTGAGGAACTGCTTTGTGATGTATTAATTCATCTCATAGTGTTTCATGATTCTTTACATGGATTAGTTTGGTAGCACAATTTTTGGGGAATCTGAGAAGCAATATTTTGGATCGCATTGAAGCCTAAGGTGACAAAATAAATATTCTCAGACAAGAACTAGAAAGAAGGGTTCTGGAAAGTTCTTTCTGATGTATGAATTCATCTCACAGAGTTACACCCTTGTTTTCATGGAGCGGATTGTTAACACTTTTCATGGAATCTGCAAAGGGATATTTGGGAGCACATTGAGGACTATAGTGAAAAAGAAATATCCTAAGATAAAAACGAAAAAGGAGCTTTCTGAGAAACTGCTTTGTGATATGTGAATTCACCTCACAGAGATACGTCATTATTTTCATTGAGCAGTTTGATAACACTGTTTTCACGGAATCTGCAATAGGATATTTGGCAACGCATTGAAGCCAATGGTGACAAAGGAAATATCCAGAGATAAAAAACAAAAAGAAGTTTTCTGTAAAACTGCTTTCTGCTGTGTGAATTCATTTCACAGAGTTACACTGTTACTTTCATTGACAAGTTTGCTAACACTATTTTTTTGGAATCTGCAATGGTATATTTCAGAGCGCATTGAAACTTACGGTGAAAAAGGAAATATCCTCATATAAAAACAAGAAAGAAGCTTTCTGAGAAATGGATTTGTGATGTCTAATTCATCTTACAGAGCTGCATGATTCTTTTCATGGATCAGTCTGTCAGCAATGTTTTTGTTGAATCTGAGAAAGAATATTTTGGATCGCATTGAAGCCTATGGTGAAAAAGGAAATATAATCATACAGAAACTGGAGAGAAGCGTTATGAGAAACTTTTTTGTGATGTGTTAATTCATCTCACTGAGTTACACCTGTGTTTTCACAGAGTAGACAGCTAACACTGTTTTTGTGGGGTCTGCACAGGGACATTGGGGACCACATTGAGGCATATAGTAAAAAGGAAAACATCCTCAGATAAAAACTAGAAAGAAGCATTCTGAGAAACTGTTTGTGATGTGCAATTTCATCTCACAGATATACAACATGCTTTTCATTGAGCAGTTTGATAACACTGTTTTCGTGGAATCTGCAATAGGGTATTTGGCAGCTCATTGAAGCCAATGGTGACAAGGGAAATATCCATACATGAAAACCAAAAAGAAGTTTTCTGAAAAACTGCTCTCTGATGTGTGAATTCATCTCACAGAGTTACACTGTTCTTTTCATTGATGAGTTTGCTAACACTGTTTTCTTAGAATGTGCAATGGCATATTTCAGAGCGCATTGAAGCTTACGGTGAAAAAGGAAATATCCTCATATAAAAACAAGAAAGAAGTTTTCTGAAAAATGGCTTTGGGATGTCTTAATTCATCTCACAGATCTACATGATTCTTTTCATGCATCAGTCTGTTAGCAATGTTTTTGTGGAACCTGAGAAACAATATTTTGGATCGCATTGAAGCCTATGGTGAAAAAGAAAATATAATCATATAAAATTTGGAAAGTAGCTTTATGAGAATCTGCTTTGTGATATGTTAATTCATCTCACTGAGTTACACCTGTGTTTTCACAGAGTAGATTGCTAACACTGTTTTTGTGGAGTCTACACAGGGATATTGGGGAACACACTGGGTCCTCTGGTGAAAACAGAAATATCCCCAGAAAAAAACAAGAAAGAAGCTTCGGACAAAGTTTTTTGTCATGTGTGAATTCATCTCAAAGAGTTACACCTTACTTTTCATGGAGCAGTTTGCTAACACTGTTTTCATGGAACATACAAAGGGATATTTTGGAGTGCATTGAGGCCGATGTTGATAAAGGAAACATCCTCTGATAAAAACTAGAAAGAAGCTCTCTGAGAAACTGCTTTGTGATGTGTGAATTCATCTCACAGAATTGCAGTGATATTTTCATTGAGCAGTTTGTTAACACTTTTTTTGAATTCTGCAATGGGCTATTTCGGAGTGCATTGTAACTTGTGGTGACAAAGGAAATATCATATAAATATTAGAAAGAAGCTTTCTGAGAAACCACTTTTGGATGTCTTAAATCATCTAACAGAGTTACACGATTCTTTTCATGGAACAGTTTGCTAGCACTGTTT
>NW_022331980.1:0-1451 GCF_002776525.5 Piliocolobus tephrosceles | reverse complement strand
TGGAGGCTATGCAACAGCCCAAAAGCAGAGATTCCCACAAACCAGGACCTGAATAACTACAGCTATCTCTGAGTGTCCAACCTACCAGCCACAGAGACAATTTGTTCCCCATGTTACTACTATTCAAGGAGACTAGCAAGCCATTTGGTGGCATTTATTTATTCTTGTAGGGACACTTTCTGTTCTTGCAGATACTTATTGCAGGTACTGGTTTGCCTTTCCTCCCTGCAGAGCCTCAGTTAGCACCACCATCCAGGGGCTCCCAGAGTGCCTAACATGTAGGCATACAGTTCCATGTAATGCAGCTTCTGACCAGGACAGCCGCTTAGAGCAAAGGATGAGCAGTAGTCCCATGACCATGAGATCCACTGGTTGTCTCATACACACCAGTCAGCGGAAGCTGCCTGACGGGGGGATGGAAAGGTCTGGTCTGTTGAATGTGCAGCTGAAGTACTAGTTGGGAGGCAATACTCTGTGAGCCTGGGGTTCCATCCATCAGGAATTAGAAACCTCTCTATGGCATTGTACCTCCAATAGGAAAAATACATAGATCTTCATAGGAGATACATAGGGAATCAAGCGGCTGAATCAGGAGTGGCCCATGTACTAGCATTCTTAATGACTTACTGGGAAATTGTGTGCTTCTCATTCCTACAATTCCTGGCTTTTCAAGTTTAGAGGTTGTGATACCCAAAAGGCATACACTGTCACCAGTAGACACAACAATTCTTCTGAACTAATAGCTATGGCCATCACCTGGCACTTTAGATACCCATATCTAAGGAACAGAAGGCCATGAAATGAGTCATCATTTTATCAGACCACTGAACAGGATTAGTAAAAGTAGATAGAGCAGTTCTTATGCAATAGGGGTAGTAGAAATAAGTGTGGAATACAGGTTATCCACTGATTACTTCTGGGTACTCTTTTGACCAATTGTGTTAGGTTGGTGCAAAAAAAATGGCAGTTTTTGCCATTCCTTTAATGGTGAAAATTAAATAAATGGCATAAATAAAAATTAAATTAATGGCATTCATTACAGTAATGGCAAACACTGCAATTACTTTTGCTCCAATCTACTAACAATAAAAGAGTAAGGGCAGGAAACTAGGCTGAGAAGAATAGATTTACCAAGAACTCAGGTCCCTCAGGAATGAGGGTTCTGAACACAGCATTCTGAACACAGTATTCTCCCCACCAAGATAAGCAGATGTAATAGCTAAGGAGAATGTGAGTTTGAATGGAGAGAGGAGGAAAGAGATGGGCAAAGTACAGTTGCAGCCCTGAAATGAGAAGCTAAAAGGAGAATGCAATTTTAGCCACGAGTTTTTATTGCCTCAATTTCCTCCCAGGAGTAGCTATTCCCCAAATGAATATGAATGAAGTGAATCTGTAGGGCACAGAGATGGATAAGGCAGACACAAAGAGAGAGAACTCAAGTTCTCCTTCAA
>NW_022331979.1:0-1421 GCF_002776525.5 Piliocolobus tephrosceles | reverse complement strand
TAGCTCTGAGAAGTTTGATGGACTGAAGCCTTCTTCTCTCATTTCGTCAAAGTCATTCTCTGACCAGCTTTGATCCATTGCTGGCGATGAGCTGTGCTCCTTTGCAGGGGGAAATGCGCTCTTATTTTTTGAATTTCCAGCTTTTCTGCCCTGCTTTTTCCCCATCTTTGTGCTTTTATCTGTCTCTGGTCTTTGATGATTGTGATGTACTGATGGGGTTTTGGTATAGGTGTCCTTCCTGTTTGATAGTTTTCCTTCTGACAGTCAGGACCCTCAGCTATAGGGGTGTTGGAGATTGTTTGAGGTCCACTCCAGACCCTGTTTGTCTGGGTATCAGCAGCAGAGGTTGCAGAAGATAGAATATTGCTGAACAGCGAGTGCACCTGTCTGATTCTTGCTTTGGAAGCTTCCTCTCACGGGTGTATTCCACCCTGTGAGGTGTGGGGTGTCAGACTGCCCCAGTGGGGGATGTCTCCCAGTTAGTCTACTCAGGGACCCACTTGAGCAGGCAGACTGCCCTTTCTCAGATCTCAACTTCCGTGTTGGGAGATCCACTGCTCTCTTCAAAGCTGTCAGATAGAGTCGTTCGTGTCTGTACAGGTCTCTGCTGCTTCCCCTGTTATTTTTTTGCTGTGCCCTGTTCCCAGAGGCGGAGTCTACAGAGACAGGCAGGTTTCCTTGAGCTGCTGTGAGCCCCACCCAGTTCGTGCTTCCCTGTGGCTTTGTTTACCTACTTAAGCCTCAGCAATGGCAGTCTCTGCTCCCCCAGCCTTGCTGCTGCCTTGAGGTTAGATCGTCGCTGACTGCTGTGTTAGCAAAGAGTGAGGCTCCGTGGGCGTGAGACCCTCCCGACCAGGTGTGGGGTATATTCTCCTGGTGTGCCTGTTTGCTTACAGCTCAGTATTGGGGTGGGAGTTACCCGATTTTCCAGGTGTTGTGTGTCTCTGTTCCCCTGGCTAGGAAAAGGGATTCCCTTCCCCCTTGCGCTTCCCAGGTGAGGTGATGCCTCGCTCTGCTTCAGCTCTTGGTGGTCGGGCTGCAGCAGCTGACCAGCACTGATTGTCCCGCACTCCCTAGTGAGATGACCCCAGTACCTCAGTTGAAAATGCAGAAATCACCGCTCTTTTGTGTAGCTTGCGCTGGGATTTGGAGACTGGAGCTGTTCCTATTCGGCCATCTTGCTCTACCCCCCCAAGCTTCTCTTTTCATTGATCAGTATCATAACACTGTTTTTCCTCAGTCTGCAAAGGGGTATTCTGGAGCGTTTCAAGGCTTATGTTGAGGAACAAACATCTTTAGACAGAAACTGGAGAGCAGCGTTTTGTGGAGCTGCCTTGTGACATGTGCATTCCCCTCACAGAAATTTACCCTTCATATCATAGAGGATTCCGGAATTCCTTTTGGAGAAAAAGCTACCAGGA
>NW_022331978.1:0-5662 GCF_002776525.5 Piliocolobus tephrosceles | reverse complement strand
TGCCTTTAGTCTTTTCTTCTTTCCATTTAATTTTAAAGCTTCTGGAGATACAGTCATTATTTTACTGCTGGACCCCTATTTTATTTCTCCAAATTATCTGTGACTTTGGCCATCCCAAATTGATACACTATTTTAGATATGCAGGTTTGAATGAGGCTCTAAAAACTATCGTTACCTTTCCAATTCACTGCCAGCATGTCTGTTAATACTACTAGTTGTGAACAATTCCCACATATAAAAGTAACTAACTTTTGTGTAAAAGCGGCATAATTAATGTGCCTGGAATGCGTCATGGATGTCTTCCTAAAGAACAAAGGCCACCTTTCTCAAGAACAAAGACTGCCTTCATTATGATGGCTTTTTTTCTTTTACTTTTGTATTTTTCTTAAGCCATTCATGATCTATGCATGTCTACACAGATGATACTTGCTTAAGGAACTAACACCAAAGCTCTAATACAATAACAATTTTTGGTATTTTGTTTCTCATTTTTATTACTGGGAAAGTAAAAATTCATAGCTCATGTAAATTAATAATCCAATACTGCCCCCTGGTGTGTAATGAAGAAATTGCTTACTGGATGAACTAGTGGATGCTTGGGAAAAGTTTTATGTTTTAATATAAGAATATCTTTCTCCAAGTAAAGAAGTTTCCTAGGCTATAATTTAAAATGTGAAAATTGGGAAATGTCAAACTAACTGAATGTAGAGAATGTCTCTATGGTAGTCTTTAGCAGTGGGTAAATAAAAAGAAAAGAAAGAACAGCTGACACCAGAACTGTCCCATTCAAAAATGTTTTTTACAATTCGGCCAGCATTTAAGAAACTAAACACAGTGAGTTGAGAATGAATGATCTACCCTCCTTCACTTCACTATATTTTAATTGGAATTTAAAAAAAAAACTGTTTTGAATTTCTCTGAGTCACCTCCTCAGATGGTAGATCTGTCTTCATTGCCTGCCACTCCCCAAAGTGTCTCTCCATTTATTTCAGACACAAGATCCCGAAGTCACAATTTTCTAGTCTTACTTGCTCTTCTTTGTTATCTTGTCATTTTCTAAAGCCATACCATATGCCTGCTTTACCATTCAAAGGTATAGTATTTGTTAGGCTGGTTCTTGTTTCAGGTTTCTCATTCTCCTTCCTATTTTCAGTATGTGCCCTTCCCTCACACTCTATGCTCAAGCCAAATCTATCCAGCATGTCCCCCATTGGTAACTTCTGAGAAGAGGTATTGCAGAGTGGACAGATGGGACTGGAATGAGTCAGTCACTTTGCAGACACAGGTGTAAGCCACGCAGGTTGAGGCCTTTACTGCCACCAGCGACCCTATTGATGGCCTACTCCCTCCTGTAGCAGAGCTCATAGAACCTTAGAAATTCACCTGTTGAGGGAGTATCACTGGGCCAGTCGTCAATGAACCCAGATTCCAATTTAATCCTGGCATTGCCCCTGACTTGTTATGGGACTTTCTGCAATGCAGTTCATCTCCTAGGTTATGAAACTTCTATTTTCTAATCTGTAACAAAGGGTGATTAAATTAGATGATTTTTAACATCCTTTGTAGTACTCCAATTCTACAACTCTATACATGTGGATTCAGGAGGCTGGCTCAAACCCTGGGTTCTTCACTTCTTGCAATGCTCTCTCAATTCCCTTCCTCTTCCATCCTCAGCTTTGTCCATATGTCACTGTACTTGTGTACTTCCTATGTATACTAAACCATTATATGGACTACACTCTACTGTGTCTATTTGTCTATCTTTTTTCTTTCATTGAACTGAGATAAGCTGGGACGAGCTCTCTATACTGAGATATATACAGTAGGCTGAGACGAGCTCTCTATACTGAGATAGATACGGTAGGCTGGGACCAGCTCTCTATACTGAGATACGGTAGGCTGGGACTAGCTATCTATGGAATGAATGAGAAAATAATGCATATCTTGTCTTTATCCTGCAGGTCTGTCTCTGCCACATATTTCTGAGGAGCTCCTGGGTCTGGGAAACTTTGGAGTCAGCACTGACCTTTTATCCTGGTTCTATAAACCAGATCACATGCAAGAATGTTGCTTCTTAAAAATTCTCAAAAGTGATGAATAGCTGTAGTCCATGCTAAAGGAAAATGGAGAACACCAGGTTGTTAGTGAGAGCTGAATCACTCTGAGTGATGGAGTGAGAAGTTTTATTAGGTTGGTGCAAAAGTAATTTGTGGTTTTTTACATCAATTTTAATGGCAAAAACTGCAATTACCTTTGCACCAACCTATAGTTCACAGAGTCAGGTAGACTAGGAAAAGGCAGGCAGAAAGCAGAGACTGGGGAAGTGGAGAAGAGTTAGTGAAATGACTTGACTTTAGAGACAATGGGGTGAAGGCCCAGGGAAGGTTCCACACTCTTGGGCTGGCCATAGGAAAGTTTTAAAACTCAGAATTGAATTTGACTCAATTTGTTTGCCAATTCAACTCTCAATTTCTAATTTGCAATAAACTTTTCTATCTTCACAAATTCTTTACATGGTAGGTTTTTGTGGAAAACAATAAAGGTGATGAACATTCTGTCTGTGTCAATGGTTCTTGATCTTCAAGACACTTTGAAATCACTTGGGGAACTTTTGAAATCTGCATGCTGATGTCAGACTCCTGAGTGATTACAACAGAATCTCTGCAGGTGGGACCCAAGAATCAGTATAACTTAAAAGATCCCAGGTGAATCCAATATGCTGCTTGCTTTGGAATGAGTTATTGTGAAACAATAGACTACAGTGATCAACGTGAACTCATCTGAGAGACTCCTCGGCAGTCATGTCTGCTTTGTTCTTTAATCAGTTCTGTTTCACATTATTAGAAACACCTATTTTAATTTTATAAGCCTCCATTTTTCTCAAAACTTCCACCTCCAATTCCATGTATACTCTCAACTAATGACGTCTCTTCTACCTTTCAGAGATCACTGGAGCTCAACATGAAAAAATTTCTTTATTTCCTGTCACCAAATCTGTAAATGCGTTTTTTTCTGAATTACTTTTCATTAGTGCCTTTCTATCAATATTTGACCATCCAAAGTCATCCATCTCTAGAAAGTAACAATACAGAAATATAGGGTGTGTGTTTGTTGGAAATAAAATAATACTAACAAAGACCTCTCTGAACCAACATAGAAAAGAGAACACAATTTATTACTATATGAACATGGTCAGATTTCTATGCACGTAGATACTACAAAAGTGACTAAAACGTCTAGACAGACTTTCACATAATTTATTTAGCAAAGCAGAAGTGAGAATAACTTCTCATCTCCTCAAGAGACAAAGGGCTACATCCTAAGATAGTCCTCTTGGGAAAAACTCCCAAGTAAGTTTTGGAGGCATTTGTTTACAATTCCAAGGATCAGAAAGTCTGCATTCTTCCATTGCAAAATCAAAAGGGTAAACTTATTATTTGGACCTATTAAGATTTCAAAGAAATAGTCTAAGGAAGAGACGACGGAAAGATAGTGACCGCCAACCTCAAAAAGGTCATCATTTTACCCTTATGGTATGCTTTGGTTGGCATATGCATATGTATTTCTTAGCTTTGTGAAGTGAGAAAACCTAGAACACCTAGCCTCTAGACCTTTGTATCCAAACACTATTTCTCCATGAAAGACACGCATGCTCTTTGGGGAAATGGTTAATTTTTGGAATAGGGAAAAATGGTTAATTCCTCTGTCTACAGAAGAAGGCTGCCTCATGTGGATTGAAGCCATAACTGAGTAAGGGCTTCAATGCATGTAGGTGACCCACGTGGGGTGTCAGAATGAAAACAAGGTGAGGGAGCATCCAGATAGATGTATTATTCATCACCTGGTGTCTAAACTCAACAGGCTAGTAGTACCTATGTAAGGCAATGGCACAGAATGGGATAAAAAGGATTTGCATGTAGAAGAGGTAGATCATTGTGGGATTTTTCTGGTCTAAATAAAATGAAAGGGGCATCTGTATAAGAGGGCTCCAAGATGCCAGGTATCAAAGCCAAAGAACAGGAGAAGGAGTCCGTGCAGAAGTGGTGGCAGAATCCAGGCAAGACGAAAAGGGCATCATCACAGTGATGTAGCATGTTTGGCGTGTCAGCGCCTAACTGAGCAGGGTCGGGTGAGCACCCACATGGATTTAGCTGAGGAAGGATGAGAAGAGTATCTATGTGAAATGGATAATAATCTAGGGGCTAGGTCGGAGCCCAAGGATGGCATCCAAGAATGAGTGTGGCAAAGCATGAGGTGTTGGAGCCAGAGTAGAGTGAAGAGGGTAACTACACACAGGGGTTAGCTTAATGTAGAGTGCCAGGGTCTTGAATGGGGTCTTGGGATTAGACAGTAACAGGGTATTAGTGGGAATACAACCAATGCTGATAGTTGTGTTGTGAATATGTTGGAGAAATCCTGTTTGTAAGAAATAAATCCCAAAATATTTGGTGGTAATTGGGAATCAGGTCAGTAACTTATTCTCTAATGGTTCAAGAAATTTTTTGTGTGTATTTTACTTGCAAATTTTGTCTAAATATCAATATATCAATATATATATTTTTGTGAACCAGCAAATAGGAAATTCATTCTTAGATATATTCTCAACAGAAATGTATACATACTGAAAAACTTCTTGTTTGGATATTTGAAAGGAACCACCACATTCCACAGAACATATTTACATGGAGCTTTCATTTAAAGGCAAAGGATATGGTGTAGCAAGTGAAAGAGAGTGCAGGCATGGACTGGGAGTCTGAAAGACATCCCATGTTGAAAACTACCCAGAGCTACAAGTATTCACAGACACAGAGTGTGCATTCTGTCTCCAGTGTGAAACACCAAGATTCTGTGCTAGCAATCTTGCTTTCAGGAGGGCTTGGAAGAGAAATTCTCAACAAGCCTTCTGTGTCTCCTTGTCCATGTAATCAAGCTAGGTTTGTCAAACCAATTAGGCCAGTTGGTAAACCATCAGTGAAAAACTGACCCTGCAGGTTACCAGGAGGCATTTGCTGACTTTAAATCATACATGATAAATCTCATTGCAGTATATATTCACCATGAGTAAAAAATCCAGATATCCAGGTAAAAAGAGCTTTTTCTGTTGCGCTATAAATCTGCACATATTTTTACTTAAAAAAACAAGAATATTTAAAGCATCATATTCATAATAACAATAACTGAAACCAACCCAAATATATCCATTAGGAGAAGAAATAGGAAATAATTTGTGATCTATTTCTACATTGAATACTGTGGAACAATGAATAAATATGCATTATTGTTACATAAAACAACATAGACCAATATGGCAAACAATGTACTGAT
Organism: Piliocolobus tephrosceles; assembly: GCF_002776525.5. Lineage (NCBI taxonomy): Eukaryota > Metazoa > Chordata > Mammalia > Primates > Cercopithecidae > Piliocolobus > Piliocolobus tephrosceles. The sequence goes on along the minus strand of NW_022331978.1, from coordinate 337 downwards.
ATTCCCTTTACGGAAAGTTGAACACCCAGGCAAAACCAATCTCTTCTGTGAGAAATGAAGATATTAGTTGCCTTTGGGGTATTAAAAAGAGAGCAATGGGCCAGGCATGGTTAACTCATGCCTGTAATCCCAGCACTTTAGGAGGCCGAGGTGGGCAAATTGCTTGAGGCCAGGAGTTAGAGGTCAGCCTGGCCAGTATGGCAAAACCCTGTCTCTACTGAATTTTAAAAAATTAGCTGGGCATTATGGTGGGTGTCTGTAATCCTAGCTACTTGGGAGGCTGAGGCATAAGAATTGCTTGAACCCAGGGGGTGGATGTTGCAGTGAGCCAAGATCA
>NW_022331977.1:0-1039 GCF_002776525.5 Piliocolobus tephrosceles | reverse complement strand
AATATTTGTCATTTTGTCATTGATTTTTTTCACTTAATGTCTTCAAGCTTCTTCCATATTACATCATCTATCAGCATCTCCTTCCTTTAAAGCTAAGTAATATTCCATTGAATGTATAAGCCATGTTTTCTTCATCCATTTATTCTCAGATGGACATTTGTTTTGTTTCTAAACCTTGGCAATTATGAATAACACTGCAATGAATGTGGCCATGCAGATATTTCTTCAAGATTCTGTATTCAATTATTTTGGAGGTATACCCAGAAATAGGATTGCTGAGTAATATGGTAGTTATCTTAATATGGTAATCTTCTAAGGAATCTCCATACACTTTTGGCATAGTAGCTACACCATTTTACAATGACATCAGCAGTGCACAAGGGATCCAATATCTCCATATCTTTTCCACAATCTTTTCCCTTTTTATTATAGAGGGCATCCTGATAATGTGAGGTAGTATCTCTTGGTGGTTTTGATTTGCATTTTTGTAATGATTAGTGATGTTGCACATCTTTTCACATGCCTGTTGACTGTTTATCTTTTTTAAATAAATGTCTAGTAATTTTTGAGTTTCTTTGTTATTGATTTGTGTTTCTTATATATAATAGACATTAACTCTATCTGATATATGGTTTGCAAATATTTTCTTCTATTTTATGATTATTCTTTTAACTCTTTTGTTTCTTTTGCTATGCAGAAGTTTTAAAATTTGATATAATCATATTTATCTGTTTTTGTTTTGTTTGTGCTTTTGGTATCATACCAAAAAATCATCACCCATTTTAATGTCATAAATTATTTTCCCTTTGTTTTCTCGTAGGAGTTTTATAGTCCAGGTCTTACATTTAGGCCTTTAATTCATTTTTAATTTGTATATACAGAGTAAGATAAAGGTACATCTTCATTCTTTTCCATTGTGTATATCCAGTTTTAACACCATTTGTTGACGAGACTATCCTTTCCCCATCGCGTCATTGTAGCACCGTTGTCACAAATCATTTGACCATATGAGTGAAGGTTAAGTTTCGGGCTCTCTAAC
>NW_022331976.1:0-1448 GCF_002776525.5 Piliocolobus tephrosceles | reverse complement strand
CCATTGATGGCAATACTACTCATCTTAAAATATCAAAAGGAAGAGAGACTTTCCATACAATTTCACTATGTAATAGTTTCTTTAGTAGCAGTTAAAACAATGCAATCCTGTTCAAAATGAAGCCAAATTATTCTGAGTGTGTGCAAAACAGCACTGATACTGTCAGTGGACTTCTTCATGTTCTTCTGTTTATGTACCATGTGTGAAATATAGTGAAGCTGAGTAAAAAAAAACAATTTCAATATAAGTTCAACAAATTTCAATACAAGCTCATATGGATTTACATCATTTTGTGTTTTCTGAAGTGTTTTCTTCATTTCCACAAAATATTTCTAACAATTAACTGGGCAGTAAATCTCTGAAAAACAATTTTTTATTTGACAAAGTAAATTTTGAAAAAAATTTTATTTTTATTTCTGTTTTTTATTTTTTGGTCACAGGAAGAAAGAAATCTTGCATCATAACCTTTCTTCCTGGAATAAGCTGAAGTATTCTCATCTATCAGGTTTTCCAGCTTCAAATCTCAGATATAACTAATCACTTTTTCCCTTCTTTCCTTTTCTAGCAAACTTCGAGAAACAAAACAGACAACATTTCATGATGATAAATGTCACAGTAGCCACACATGCCAGCAGGAACCCCAACACATCCAAAGAGTGGTACTGGAACCAGGTGAGGTCATGGGCTGCAGGCCGAAGGTGTTTAGCTCCTTTGTGGCGCATGACAAATTCAATCCAGAAGACCGCTCGATCCAGGGGCTTCACTGGTTGATCATGTTGAATTCTTGATAATTTCATAACATTCTCTTTATATCTGAAGGATAAAAACAAAGATACAAATGTAGCAGGAAGAGACATAGACAAAACCTCTCAGACTCTGAGTTAAACAAGGAAGGGGTTTATTCAGCTGGGAGCATCAGCAAGATTCCTATCTCAAGAGCTGAGCTCTCCAAGTGAGCAATTCCTGTTCTTTTTAAGGACTCACAACTCTACAGGGGTCCACGTGAGAGGGTGGTGATTGATTAAGCAAGCAGTGGGTACATGACTGGGGGCTGCATGCACCAATAATCAGAACGGAACAGAAGAGGACAGGGATTTTTGCTACACTTTTCCATAAAATGCCTGTAATCTATAGATAACCAGTTAGGTCAGGGGTCATTCTTTAACTACCAGGCCCAGAGTGTGGCACCAGGCTGTTTGCTTGTGCATTTCATTTCTGCCTTTCAGTTTTTACTTCTTTTTTCTTTAGAGGCAGAAATTGGGCATAAGACAATATGAGGAATGATCTCCTCCCTTAATAACACTGAAAGTAAGTTAATTTGCCTGTGCATATCAAGTTTATGGAAAGCTTTTAAAGTGCCAAATAATTCAAAGTAAATGTCAAAGAATTGACATAGAACTTGTGTACTTTAATTTGAGTCATCATAGAAAGTTTGGCTTTTAAATTGG
>NW_022331975.1:0-1255 GCF_002776525.5 Piliocolobus tephrosceles | reverse complement strand
TTGTGAGACTTATTCACTATCACAAGAATAGCATGGGAATCTCTGGCACCAGGGATTCAACTACCTTCCCCTGGGTCCCTCCTCAAACACGTGGGAATTCTGGGTGATACAACTCAAGTTGAGATGTCGGCAGGGACATGGCCAAACCATATTATTCTGCTCCTGGCCCCTCCAAATCTCATGTCCTCACATTTCCAAACCTATCATGCCTTCCCAACAGTCCCCCAAAGTCTTAACTCATTTCAGCATTAACCCAAATGTCTGCTGTCCAAAGTCTCATCTGAGACAAGGCAAGTCTCTTCTGCCTAGGAGCCTGTAAAATCCAAAGCAAGCTAGTTACTTCCTGGATACAATGAGGGTACAGGTAATTGAGTAAATAAAGCTGTTTCAAATGGGAGCAATTAGTCAAAACAAAGGGATTACAGGCCCCATGCAAGTCAGAAATCCAGCAAGGTAGTTAAATTTTAAAGATCCAGCATGATCTCCTTTGACTCTATGTTTCACATCAAGGTCACGCTGATGCAAGAGGTGGGCTCCCACGGTCTTGGGTTGTTCTGCCCCTGTGGCTTTGCAGGGTATAGCCCACCTCCTGGCTGTTTTTATGGGCTGATGGTGAGTGTCTGCAGCTTCTCCAGTCTCACGGTGCAAGCTGCCAGTGAATCTACCATTCTGGGGTCTGGAGGACAGTGGCCCTCTTCTGAGAGCTCCACTAGGAAGTGCCCCAGTAGGGACTCTGTGTAGGGGCTCCGACCCCACATTTCCCTTCTGTACAGCCCTAGCAGAAGTTCTCCATCAGAGCCACACCCCAGCAGCAAACTTCAGCTTGGACAACCAGGAGTTTTCATACATCCTCAGAAATCTAGGTGGCAGTTTCCAAACCTCAATTCTTGACTTCTGTGCACATGCAGGCTCAACACCATGTGGAAGCTGCCAAGACTTGGTGCTTGTACTCTCAAAGCCATGGCCTGAGTTCTATGTTGGCCCCTTTCAGCCATGGCTGGAGGGGCTGAAATGCACCGCACTAAGGCCCTAGGCTACATACAGCAGAGTCAACCTGGGCCTGTCCCAGAAAACAATTTTTTCCTCCTAGGCCTCCAGCCTCATGATGGGCGGGACTGCTATGATGACCTGTGAAATGTCCTGTAGACATTTTCCCCATTTTCTTGAGGATTAATATTCAGCTTCTGGTTACTCATCCAAATTTCTGTAGACAGCTTGAATTTATCCTCAGAAAATGGGATTTTCTTCTCTATCA
>NW_022331973.1:0-1123 GCF_002776525.5 Piliocolobus tephrosceles | reverse complement strand
AGCAGCCAGATTTGGTAAACTCTGGCCATTCTCCTGGGGTACCCTTCCTAAGCGCCCCAGTGGAGCCTAGACAGTGGCCCCTAGCCCAAAGCCTCTCTATGCACAGCATCACTTTTCTAAGTAGCAAGTTCCTTCTGTGCTTTAAGAGTTGCAGAACAGACGCACCCCGGAGCCAGTCCTAGCAGCGATCAGGCACACCTTGGGGACTATAGCTGCAGTGTCCTAGCAGGAGGGAACGTCTCTGGGGTGTCTTGGCCCCCAGGACCGGCCGTCCAACCCCAACCCCGGGTCCTCAGAGCAGCGCCTAGCCTGTGTGGCGGAAGATGGGGCTGCGCTCGCCCCTGCAGCGCGGACCTCCGGGCTGACAGCTGGCGCGGGACGCCTCTCCCCTCCCGGCCCCATACTCACCCACTACCCTGATGCAGAAGCCGCGGGGCGGTCGCAGCGCCTGGCGCAGCCAGCCCTAGAAAGCCAGCAGCGCGTTCCAGGAGCAGCGCGTTCCAGGAGCAGCGCGTTCCAGGAGCAGCGCGTTCCCGCGCGACGGAAGGCGCGGAAAACCGCGCGCGCCCGCCCGGCTTCTCTGTGGCTCCCGCAGTCTTCTGCGCCTCCAGCCAGCACAGCACTAGCGCCGCTGAGCCAGGCGCCAGGTGCACGGGTCGTGCCATGCTTTCGCGGGCGGCCAGGAGCCCGCAACCCAGGGCCTCCGCAAGTGCAGCGGCTGGGACACCGCTCCCTAGGCGGGAGGAACGGCCGACTTCGCGTGGCGCTGGCTGCAGGGGCAACGGAGCTCCAGGGGGCGGGGCTGACTGAGCGTGGTTGGCCGGGGTTTGGTGGCCCCGCTTTGGCCGGCGGAGCGCTCTGGAAGGGTTTTCAGAGCCCAGCGTTTGGCTTAGTTGTCCACACCCGAGCAGCAACTCTGCTACCTGGCAACGCCCTGGACTTCCAGCCGCCTAGAGGGCCCGAGCTACCCTTCCCCCAGGGGCGCACTCTGGGGCTTTCCCAAGTCCTGGGGCGCCCCGAAGCTCCTTGGGGAGCTTGGCTGGCTGCATCCATCCGCCCTGTGAACTACAGGGCCAGGAGACTCGCCTTCGACCTGGCTTTGGGGCCATTCCAAGTGAGAGGC
>NW_022331972.1:0-2570 GCF_002776525.5 Piliocolobus tephrosceles | reverse complement strand
GGTGAAAAGGGATGAGGGAGGTCCAGGCTTTGGGGCTCACCCTGGGATGAGGACGCTGGCTGTGCCCTCTGAGAACTCAGTTCTCTTCCTGGGGCCTCCCCTCACCAAGCCCAGAGTCCTCTTCTTCCAGGTGGGGAGATGTGCTGAACGAGCTGGTCTGGGAGATGAGTGTGATCATGGATCAGGGACAGATTTTGGAATAGGGTCAATGCTGTTCTACCCGTGAAGAGTTATATGAAACCAACCAAACATCCAGGTTATCTAAATTGTCAAATCTTCATTCAAAACATTAGGGCAGCAGCTAAATATATTAGTCACAGTGAATTTATACAAACCTACATCCATGCAATGTTTATTGTAATTCAGAATATCCATCATGGTTAGAGGGAATATATCTTTCCCAGAGAGTGAGTCACAAAAAAAAAAAAAAAAAAAAAAAAAAAACAAATCTGAGACCTTCCCTTTTGTGACCCTTTGAAATTTGGGATTCTGTCTGCAATCTCAGGAGAAGGTAGTGGGACGTATCTCCAACCATGTCAATGTGTGACGCTGAGAATGTGGCCTGACCTTTATACACTTCTGTGTGAATAGATGCAGATTTGGGATCACAGTGACAATTTCAGTCAAAAACTGTAATAGGTCAGCACAGGAGCATAGTCTCATCATCAATATTACTGCAATTGCCTTTCCTGGGAACAAGAGAGCACATCTGTGAGCCCTCCCCTCTGAGAGCACAAGGAACTCTGGTACTTCCCTGACAGGTCACACTTCTGAAACATGGCTGGACAATGACACTCTAGCCCAGAGTCCTCACCCACATATTTATCATGTCAGGTGCACCTGTGTCTGAAAGACTTTCTCCTTCATTGAATTGCATGAACATACCTTAGAGTTTGCGGTATTGCAACTTGGGCATTTGACATTAGTTTGGTGAATTATATAATAAATAATCTATCTCCGTGGATGTGGGTAACAGGAGAGTCATCAGAATTTGGGTGTGTTTCAACATCAGGATAAACCTGGGCTGTCTTGTTAGGACCTGAACAAGTGAGCTGACCTGTGGGACACAGAGGGAAAGAGACAGAGCCAACATCCAGAGCCAGGTGAGCTCCTGACCTATCAGGTGGTCTCTGGACATTTTGTTTAAACAGATCCAGAAAGACCTTCCTCACCTTCAGGAGAATTATGAACATTGAGGGAAATTGAGATAAAGTTTTATTTACAGAGAATAATTCATAGGCTTGTAGGCATCTATGTGGGTGTGTACAGGATTGCTAGGATATGCTCATACACAGAACAGAAGAAATAATTCTATTTCATGGAAAGAAAACCAAAGAGCTTCTGAATCGGTAGGTATTCTTTGCCGCAAATGTGTCAGGTCACTAGATCATGTTATGATGCTGGAGGTAACACTTCCCAACCTTGTCCTGGAGACAAAATGCAAAAAAGTAAAGATTCAGGTGAGATTCCTTTGAAAAATACAAGTAATGAACAGACCAAAAAGTATGAACCATTACGTAAAGAGTGCTAACGAAATGAAACAATAAATTCCATGTGGAGGTGATGAGGAAGTTCCATCGGACAGCTCATTTTCACCTTTATGGGTACCGAGTGCCCCCTGCAGCTCAGCTCCCACCCTGAAGGGAGGTTTCTGTCTGAGCTCTGTGAGTGAGCTGGAGTCATCGTGAGCCACTGAGAAAAGTAGTTGATTCTACTTCTTCAAACGGGAATTTAAACAATCAACTCCTCACCTTAGCCAGTCCATTTCTGTAACTGTGCGTGACCCTTGGGAATGCCCTCACCATATCTTTCATAATGGGAGTTGACTGTGCCATGAAGGTAACAGGAAGTTTAAAGTCTAAACAGATAAGTTTATCTTAACCTGTTACCTTTGGGAAGATAACAGGTAAGTTTAAAGTCTGGATACATAAACCGCTGGATTATCAAAGCCTGGAGCCAATCACCTTCTGTCATCTTGCTTAATTAGTTGTGAATTTGTTTTCAGTTGTTTAGTTCAAGTTCCCATAACTCACTTTCTGATAAAATAGTCATATACGATAATCTTGAGATATTAAAATGAAAAAAATCACTAATTTCAAAAGGAACCCAACTTCCAGGAGAGATGAAAATACCTTTGTAGTGAAGGGTGTGAAGGGTGGAGACTTGGTTGAATACTGAGGTTGTGTTCACAATTGTATTATTTTAATTAGGGAACTTCTGTACGTCCCTTATATTTATTAGAAACTGCCATTGAGAACCTTGATGTAACGTAGTTAATTGATGGGTCACACGAAAGCAATGAAGCTGAAGGTTATTGAGCAGGAATTGCTATTACAACTTTAGCTTTCCTTTAGAACACATTCCTCTACCTGATATGAAATTAGCCCAGGTCCGCTGATGAGCATTTTACAGCTAACCAAAGACCAGGAAATGAGCACTCATGTATGTGGAGCAGGGCATGGCCTGGGATGCTTTGCAAACAAAGCGGCTTCTCATGTCTTCTGGAAAACCCATCAAAATGGGCAAGGTAGGGATCTGTTAGGAGCACCCGTCTATCCCACGTTCATGGC
>NW_022331971.1:0-4491 GCF_002776525.5 Piliocolobus tephrosceles | reverse complement strand
TGTTTGCCTGGGTATCAGCAGCAGAGGTTGCAGAAGATAGAATATTGTTGAACAGTGAGTGCACCTGTCTGATTCTTGCTTTGGAAGCTTCCTCTCAGGGGTGTACTCCACCCTGTGAGGTGTGAGGTGTCAGACTGCCCCTAGTGGGGGATGTCTCCCAGTTAGGCTACTCAGGGGTCAGGGACCCACTTGAGCAGTTAGACTGCCCCTTCTCAGATCTCAACCTCCATGTTGGGAGATCCACTGCTCTCTTCAAAGCTGTCAGACAGAGTCGTTCGTGTCTGCACAGGCTTCTGCTCCTTTAGCTGAGCCCTGTCCCCAGAGGCGGAGTCTACAGAGACAGGCAGGTTTCCTTGAGCTGCTGTGAGCTCCACCCAGTTCGAGCTTCCCAGCGGCTTTATTTACCTACTTAAGCCTCAGCCATGGCGGGCGCCCCTCCCCCAGCCTCGCTGCTGCCTTGCGGTTAGATTGCAGCAGACTGCTGTGTTAACAAGGAGGGAGGCTCCGTGGGCGTGGGACCCTCCCAGCCAGGTGTGGGATATATTTTCCGGTGTGCCGGTGTTACAGCGCAGTATTGGGGTGGGAGTTACCCAATTTTCCAGGTGTTGTGTGTCTTAGTTCCCCTGGCTAGGAAAAGGGACTCCCTTCCCCCTCACGCTTCCCAGGTGAGGCGATGCCTCGCCCTGCTTCAGCCCTCGCTGGTCAGGCTGCAGCTGCTGAGCAGCACCGATTGTCCGGCACTCCCGAGTGAGATGACCCCAGTACCTCAGTTGAAAATGCAGAAATCACCGGTCTTCTGTGTCGCTCGCGCTGGGAGATGCAGACTGGAGCTGTTCCTATTCGGCCATCTTGCTCCACCCCCCAAGATTTTCTTTTGTGCCGTATTTTCTTTATCCATTCTATTATTGATGGACATTTGGGTTGGTTCCAAGTCTTTGCTACTGTGAATAGTGTTGCGATAAACATACGTGTGCATGTGTCTTTATGGTAGCATGATTTATAATCCTTTTGGTGTATGCCCAGTAATGGGATTGTTAGGTTCAATGGTAGTTCTTGATCCTTTAGGAATCACCACATCGTCTTCCACAATGGTTGAACTAATTTACACTCCCATCAACAATGTAAAGGCATTCCTATTTCTGAAAACTACTAGGTTTTTAACCTCTCACTATTACAATAATGATGCAATGAAATAGTTTTACAAAATTATTATAATGAATATGTATTGCAGGACATATAAGGAAAATAAATCAGGATTTAAAACTAAAGAATTAAGGGCTTGTCCCAATAACTCACTGTCAGAGTCTTTAGCTCTAATCTCAGTTGGATGTCTTGGGACCAGTTTTCTGATCTATTTGTGCCTAGTTTCTCCTAAAACAATTCTGGCTCTGTTAGTCCTACCAAAACGTGTGCCTTTTTGGTTGTTTTCTGCATGTGGAAGTTAATCCCTGTGAGTGAGCTGCTGCCTAAGCTGGACTTGGAAATAGTCCCTGAAAGTTGAAGTATGTGACACTTCTCAGATCTAGTCAGTATTTTTTCTCATTGAGTGAGGCCTGTCAGTCAGACTGAGCTGCTAACTGTGCTTCCTTCAAGAACTTAAGTTCTATCTGATGTTATTCTTTTGGTGGTTCCCATTCTCTGGTATGAATCTGCTTGGGTACCTCTCCACACTAATTATGTCATCCTGTAGGAATTGCTGGCCATCCTCCAGGCTGTAGTTCTGTCCCTGGCCAATGGATCCTATTCCAGTCCTGCCACATCAGGCGTTCCTGATTTGTTAAACCTGCCTGTAGCACTGAGCATTCATCCTGCCTTGGATTTGAGTTTTTCAAGATTGTAATAGAGAAGTTCAATTAGGAAGGCATTCAGAAGAGCCTGGGCTTCTGCTGTGGGGCAGGACTCTTTATTGAGTAGTGCATTTTCTCAAGCCAAAGAGTCTGCACAAAGCCTCTTTCATGTCCCACTTCCTCAGGCTATAGACAAAAGAGTTCAGCATGGGAGTGACCATTGTGTATACAATGGATGCAATCATTCCAGTATCTGGTAGTAGGAATGAAGGCTGGAAATATACCAGAAACACGGTTCCATAGAAAAGAGTGATCACTGTCAGGTGAGAGGCACGGGTAGAGAAGTCTTTGTGTTTCCCCTCATCATAGGAAACTCTGAGGATGGTGTGCATGATGTGGGCATAAGAGACTAGGACACAGATGAGAGGGACAACACCAGAAAGAGTGGCTTCAGTGAACATCATGAAGTGAAAGACCTTGATGTCTGAACAGGCAAGTTTGAGGAGTGGGAGAAGATCACAGAAAAACTGTGGGATGGAATGGGAGGCCCAGAATGATAATCGAGTCATCAGGAGAATGAGTGAGAAAACCTGGAGGTGGGAGCAGAGTCAGGACATGGCCGCCAGCAGCAGGCAGGCTTGGGGATGCATGATCATGTAGTGTAGAGGAAGGCAGATGGCCACGTAGTAATCATACGCCATCACAGCCAGCAGGAAGTTATCTAGCAGGGCTAGTGGCATGAAGAAGTGCACCTGCATGAGGCACCCAGTATAGGAGATGGTGTGATGTGTCTGGATGTTCACCAGCACCTTGGGGACAATGGTGCAGATCAAACAGGTATTGATGAAGGACAGATTTGCCAGGAAGAAGTACATGGGTTGTGGAGATAAGGGTCAGAACCAATGGCTGGAAGGATGAGCAGGTTCCTTAACACAGTGACCAGGTACATGCCCAAGAAGAGCCCAAACAGGAGAGGCTGCTGCTCTGGGTGCTCAGAGAAGTCCAGGAGCAGGAAGTGAGAGATGCTGGTCTCTTTTTCTTTTTTCTTTTATCTTTTTTTTTTTTTGAGACGAGTCTCTCTCTGTTGCTAGGCTGGAGTGCAGTGGTGTGATCTCAGCTCACTGCAACCTCTGCCTCCCAGATTCAAGCAATTCTCCTGCCTCAGCTTCCCTAGTAGCTGGGACTACAGGTGGATGCCACCATGCCCGCCTAATTTTTGTATTTTTAGTAGAGACGGGGTTTCACCATGTTGGCCAGGCTGGTCTTGATCTCTTGACCTTGTGATCCACCCACCTCAGCCTACCAAAGTGCTGGGATTACAGGCATGAGCCACTGCGCCCAGCTGAGATGCTGGTTTCATTTCTAATTTCTGTTTAAAGTAGAATAGTTGGAGAAAAATCGTCCTCAAACATAGACTCCAAACATTTACATAACTCTAGGCTGTTTGTTTTCTGTGATCTTCTCAAAGAGCAAAGACATGTATTGGTGTCAGGCACGTAAACATACATAAAGGTAAGAACCCTGGACAATGATAATGGGAGATCTTTTTACGGGTGATTTTTACATTTTAGTTATCTAGCGATGTGTCCTGTAGACCTCCTGGAGGAGGCTAAACTGGAGATCAGATGGAAAGACATTTCTAAATCTTAGTCTCCCTTCTTCATTCCCCACCCTTTTAAAATAGGAAAGCTATTCTATAGGTTTTTCATAGGTTTCAATTTTACAGTTTTTTCAAATTTGAGTAAAATACCTTGGGAATATGCATTTACTAGAAACTTATGAAGCAAACGTGTGTTTTGTGTGTCTGTGTGTTGGGGGAGAAGGGGTAACAATGTACTCTGGTTACAGCTGAGACTCAGGTATTCTTGGCATATTGGGAGTATCTACCCTCTTGATCTTTTGAAGAACCTTCAGCAGAACTAGCATGGATAAAATAACTTTATAAACTCAAAATAATTTAAAAAGAAGGTCCTGTCATAATTATCAACAGCATTATCAATGTCATCATTCATTAGGAGTGTTGGGTTTGGTGTATTATAAGACTAGAGGGAAACCCTATCTTTCCTAGCTGTATAATCCTCTACAACCAACACATTTTCTTATCCTCTTTGAGCTTCCAATTTCCTAATCTGTAAATGATGTACAAGCTTTGTATTGTTGTAGATAATGAGATCACATATCCAAAGTGCTAATACAGAGTAGGCTTTCAATAAATTGTGATAAGTTATTAGTATTGTTGGTAATAGTAGATAAAATGAAACCTGGAGTTTCTGATGTACTGAAAATGTTAGATGACATGCCTCCCAGCTCTAAACCTCAATTAGCTTTTATATTTTGGGCAAATGATTTTTTTTCTGAGCTTCATTTTTCTTCCTTTTGTAAGCTGTGGACATAAACCTATCATAAAGGGCTGCTGAAAGCATCAAAATTCTGGAATCAGTTGCAGGCTTTTTCAGGCCCTATGACATAAAATCCAACACAAGAGATTCTAATTTGTGCAATTGGATAGTGGACAGGCTTTGCCAGCATGTGCTAATGACATACTCTTGGATATGGTGATGAAAAGCATTCCCTCTGGGTCTGATAAACTTTCTTTTTTGTAAATTTTTTTTATTATACTTTAAGTTCTAGGGTACATATGCATAACGTGCAGGTTGGTTACATATGTATACATGTGCCATGTTGGTGTGCTGCACCCATCAAC
>NW_022331970.1:0-1405 GCF_002776525.5 Piliocolobus tephrosceles | reverse complement strand
GGCTGGTGCCCAAATCCCACTTAGAGACTCGTACCGGACGCCATGCCGTGGTCGAACTCATCACATGCAGTGTCATCTTCCCACTAATCCACAGGCTGTCAGATCCTCTCTGGATCCACCTTGTACTCATGGGCATCTTTTCCAAGGCCAGAGATCCAGCACCCTGCCCAGCCACTGCCCCTGAACAGCCCTCAGTGCCCACATCTCTGCCACTGATTGCTGGGGTACAGCACCTTCCAGAAGAGGAGCTCCTTCTCCAATAGCAGCCCCAGGGTTCCTAAGCTTACAATGAATCAGAGAGTCCTCCAGGCCCCTCCTCAGAGGTTGAAGAAGGCCACACAAGCTGTAGGGGGAGATTTGGGTGGAATGTCTGAAGAAAGAAAAGTAGGAAACAACTCATCACATTTCCTATAGCCAAATATTTGAGGCCCCCTGTTCTTTTTTTTTTTTTTTTTTTTTTATTTAAGTTCTAGGGTACATGTGCATAACGTGCAGGTTTGTTACATATGTATACATGTGCCATGTTGGTGTGCTGCACCCATCAACTCGTCAGCACCCATCAATTCATCATTTATATCACGTATAACTCCCCAATGCAATCCCTCCCCCCTCTCCCCTCCCCATGATAGGACCCAGTGTGTGATGTTCCCCTTCCCAAGTCCAAGTGAGCTCATTGTTCAGTTCCCACCTATGAGTGAGAACATGCGGTGTTTGGTTTTCTCTTCTTGTGATAGTTTGCTAAGAATGATGGTTTCCAGCTGCATCCATGTCCCTACAAAGGATGCAAACTCATCCTTTTTTATGGCTGCATAGTATTCCATGGTGTATATATGCCACATTTTCTTAATCCAGTCTGTCACTGATGGACATTTGGGTTGATTCCAAGTCTTTGCTATTGTGAATAGTGCCGCAATAAACATACGTGTGTGTGTGTCTTTGTAGTAGCATAATTTATAATCCTTTGGGTATATACCCAGTAGTGGGATGGCTGGGTCATATGGTACATCTAGTTCTAGATCCTTGAGGAATCGCCATACTGTTTTCCATAATGGTTGAACTAGTTTACAATCCCACCAACAGTGTAAAAGTGTTCCTATTTCTCCACATCCTCCCCAACACCTGTTGTTTCCTGATTTTTTAATGATTGCCATTCTCACTGGTGTGAGATGGTATCTCATTGTGGTTTTGATTTGCATTTCTCTGATGGCCAGTGATGATGAGGGGACAGGGCTCAGCTAAAGGAGCAGAAGCCTGTGAAACGCGAACGACTCTGTCTGACAGCTTTGAAGAGAGCAGTGGATCTCCCAACACGGAGGTTGAGATCTGAGAAGGGGCAGTCTGCCTGCTCAAGTGGGTCCCTGACCCCTGAGTAGCCTAACTGGGAGACATCCCCCACTAGGGGCAG
>NW_022331969.1:0-1288 GCF_002776525.5 Piliocolobus tephrosceles | reverse complement strand
TTGAATTCCTGGGCTCAAGGGATCCTTCCACATAGGCCTCCCAAAGTACTAGGATTGCAGGCATGAGACATCATACGCAGCCCCACAAAACAAAACTTGCTTCTAGGAATTTTTTATTTTTTATTTTAGATGAGTCTCGCTCTGTTCCCCATGGTGGGGTGCAGTGACGCGATCTCGGCTCACTGCAAGCTTCACCTCCCGGGTTCAAGCAATTCTCTGCCTCAGCCTCCCGAGTAGCTGGGATTACAGACATGTGCCAGCACACCCGGCTGATTTTGCATTTTTAGTAGAGATGGGGTTTCTCCATGTTGGTCAGGCTGATCTCGAACTCTAAACCTCAGGTGATCCACCTGCCTCGGCCTCCTAAAGTCCTGGGAATACAGGTGTGAGGCACCACGCCCAACCTTATGCCATTACTAGTAAGATTGATGTTAAATTATATAATTGATGGAAAATACTATCAAGGATGAATTACTCAGTAAAGAAGACAGGCTTAGGCCAGGTGTGGTGGTTCAGGTTTATAATTCCAACACTTTGGAAGGCTGAGGCAGGAGGACTGCTTGAACCCAGGGGGTTGAGGCTGCAGTAGGCACACCACTGCACTCCAGCCTAGGCAACAGAGCAAGACATTGTCTCTTAAAAACCAACCAACCAACAATCAAACAAAAACAGGTATAAAAATCTATGCATAAATTAAGTGGTATCCTGGTAAAATTAAGGAAACAGGCTGTCTTGTCAGCCTCTAAGAAAGTGATACTGAGCTCTGCATTGTGAGATATTAACAGTTTGGTGCCTCTGTTTCCCCCATCTCACTACACATCAGTTCTGAAGATTAATCAAGATAATCCATAGAAACAAGTACATGATAGCTAGCATAATAATGTCTCATCACTGAAGATAAAAATGTCCACCTGTCCATTAATCTACTATTATAAAAGGAACTTAATTCTGTTGTTTCCTGTTTTTCTTACAGTTTGCATTTTGTAGGTTTCTCTTTCTTTTAATTCCAATTTTAAAAATTTCAAGGCTCACCTATGAGAAAATATTGATCTTCCAAAAAAAAAAAAAAAACCACTAGCTTTAAAAACAACAGCAAAAAAGGTTTTTAGATAGGTAAGGAAAAAATGCACCTTTCCTTACTCCCTGGTTGTTACAGAAAACAAGGAAAACACCCTACAGTCTCATATACATGTTCAATGAACAGGATCCAATACAGTGCTAAATTAGTGATACTGAACCTTATTTTTCTGCAAAAATGGGCATTTATGTAAATACTTGTAAATATTAC
>NW_022331968.1:0-1011 GCF_002776525.5 Piliocolobus tephrosceles | reverse complement strand
AATGAGTCTGTGGGCGGGTGTCAGAGAGCCGCATTCACAGGTGTTCCGTGTGCGAGAGCCACATCCTGAATTGTCTACTTGGTGTCTACCCCACTGTGGAGAGAACAACAAGGAATATCACATCTCACAACTGATGATACACATCTTCCCTTTTCCTTCTGTGAGAAAAATCCTCTTTTAAACAGGGTTTGAAAACCCACGCCACCCACCCACCCTGGCCACTCTCTGATCTCTGATCTCAGTGGTTCCCGATCAGGCTAAGCAACAGGATTGCCAGTGGGAGCTTAGAAAACACTCAGGCCACTCCCCAGAACCCCTGTCTCAGAGTTTATGCTCAAGACCAAGGATTCGTTTACGTAACAAGCCCTAGAGGTGAGGCTGATGCTCAGACATGACGGATCCTGGTGTTCTTGCTACTCCAAATGTGATCTGGAGACCAGCAACATGAACTCCAGCCTTGTCATAAATCCAGAATCTCTTGCTCGACTCCAGACTTCCTGGATCTCAGCACCACATCCGGGTGATCCCTGTGCGCACGGAAGTTCCTTGTCTAAGTGTCCTCTAGACTTGGGGTCAGAACTGTGCAGTCTGCTCTGGGTGTGGTCTGATCACATCCCTTAGAACTGGAGGTTCAGGGTTCAGTCCTTGCCCTCATTCTTTTCCACAGTCAATCACTCCCTTGGTTCCCTCATCCATGCTTGAGGTTTTAAGAATCGTTTATATGGTATGAGCTCCTAAATCTATTTCTCCTGCCCAGTCTATTTCTCCTTTCCTCTAAAGTCTGGAGTTGTCTGTCCAAATTCCATCCCATCTCCCCCACCTGCATTCCTAGTAGACATCTCCACTGAGTGCCTGTGATGCCCCCTCCTCAGTAGCTCCTGCCAGAGTCTCCCCATCTCCACTGACAGCAGCTCCACCCTTCCTTCTACTCACTCATTTTACAACTATGGGTGTCCTTGATTCGTCTTTCTCACACCACAGATACAATCCATTGACAAATGCTGTGAGTTC
>NW_022331967.1:0-1931 GCF_002776525.5 Piliocolobus tephrosceles | reverse complement strand
GAGCATTGCATTAACACTGTCTTTGAGTAAGCTGAGAAGGGCTAATTTGGATCACATTGAGGGCTAAGCTGGTAACGGAAATATCTTCAGTTTAATACTTGAAAGAAGCTTTCTTAGAAACTTCTTTGAGATCTGTGAATTCATTTCACAGAGATACCAGTTTGTGCTCAGGGAGTAGTTTGCTAACAGTCGTTGTGGAAACTCCAAAGTGATATATTTAAGCCCATTGTGGCCCATGGTGAAGAAGGACTTATCCTCAGAAAATAACTAGTGAGAAGCTTTGTGAAAGATTGCTTTCTGATGTGTGACTTCATCACACAGAGTTTCACCGTTCCCTTCTTAAAACAGTTTGCTAACACTATTGCCGTGGATTCTGCCAAGTGATATTTGGGAACTCATTGAGGGCTATGGTGAAAAAGGAAATCTCCTCAGATCCAAACTGGAAAGAACCCTTCTGAGAAACTGCATTGCGATATGTGAATGCAAGTCACAGAGTTACACGTTTCTCTAGAGTGATCAGTTAGCTAAAACAGTTTTCTGGAAATCCGCAATGGGATACTTCCTAGCGCAAGGAAACTCATGCTGACAAAGGAAAGATCCTCAGATGAAAACTAGAACTAAGCTTTCTTAGAAACTCCTTGGTGATGTGTGAATTCATCTCACAGAGTTACACTTATGTTTAGAGGAGCAGTGCATTAACACTGTCTTTGTGTAAGCTGAGAAGGGCTACTTTGGATCGCATTGAGGCCTACGCTGGTAAAGGAAATATCATCAGTTTAAAACGTGAAAGAAGCTTTCTGAGAAAATGCTTTGTGATTTGTTAGTTCATCTAACAGAGTTACAACTCACTGCTCAGGAAGCAGTTTGCTAAATCTCTTTTTGTGGAAACTGTAAAGTGATATTTGTGAGCCCATTGGGGTCCATATTAAAAAAGGACATATCTTCAGAAAATAACTAGAGAGAAGCTTTCTGAGAGATTGCTTTCTAATGTATGACTTCATCACACCGATTTCCACCCTTCCCTTCATGGAACAGTTTGCCAACACTGTTGCCGTGGATTCTGCAATGTGATATTTGGGAGCTCATTGAGGGCTATGGTGAGAAAGGATATATCCTCTGACAGAAACTGGAAAGAAGCCTTCTGAGAAACTGCATTGCGATGTGTGAATGCAACACACAGAGTTACACGTTTCTCTTCAGTCATCAGTTTGCTAACACAGTTTTCTGGAAATCTGCAATGGGATATTTCTCAGCGCAATGAAGCTCATGGTGACAAAGGAAATCTCCTCAGATGAAAACTAGAAAGAAGCTTCCTTAGAAACTTCTTGTTGATGTGTGAATTCAACTCACAGAGTTACACTTATATTTCATGGAGCAGACCATTAACACTGTCTTTGAAGAAACTAAGAAAGGTTACTTTGGATCGCTTGGAGTCCTGCGCTGGCAAAGGAAATATCATCAGTGAAAAACGAGAGAGAAGCTTTCTGAGAAATTACTTTGTGATCTGTAAATTCATCTCACAGAGTTACAACTTATTCCTCAGGAAGCAGTTTGCTAACACTCTTTTCGTGGAATCTGTAAATTGATATTTCGGGGCCAGTTCGGGCCCACTGTGAAAAATGAAGCATCCTCACATAACAACTAAAGAACACCTTTCTCAGAGATTGCTTTCAAATGTGTGACTTCATCACACAGAGTTCCATCCTTCCCTTCTTAGAACAGTTGCTAACACTGTTGCAATGGATTCTGCAATGTGATATTTTGGATCTCATTGAGGGCTATGGTGATAAAGGATATATCCTCAGACAGAAACTGGAAAGAAGCCTTCTGAGAAACTGCATTGTGATGCCTGAATGCGACTCACAGAGTTACACGTTTCTCTTCAGTGATCAGTTTGCTAACACAGTTTTCTGAAAATCTGCAATATGATA
>NW_022331966.1:0-7606 GCF_002776525.5 Piliocolobus tephrosceles | reverse complement strand
GTAATGTTAAATAATACCAATATTTTAATTGCTAACCTGAAATAATCACTCCTGAAATGTTACGGAAAGTTCCACTTTTTCAAATGATTAAATAATAAAAGAATGCAATACTGGAGAAATGAGAAAAATGCTTGGCACACAATAGCACCATTTAAGATGACAATATCAGCAAAGGAAATTGAGATAAGAGCTACTGAAATGGGATAGGATTCCAGGAACATATTTAAGAGCTACCACAAAGACTTTCGCTGGGGATTTTAAAACAAGGGAACAGATGGGGGAAATAATTGTCTAACGTTTATGTTAATGTACCATAAAACTCCAATTATCCAGGCTGCTTGGGGAATCAGGTGTTTGGTTTAATTTTTTTTGGTTAGTTGAGGGTTACTCTAAAACCCAATAGTATCTCAGTCATTGTTGAAAATCATTCCAAATTGGTTTAATAGTGCCTAGGAATTAGAATTGTGTTTCCCTTGGTGTATAAGACAATGTTTCAAGGTCAATGTTCTGAACATAAATTCGGATTGGGCAAAACTATGACGGTAGACAGAACGTTGAGTGAATCTAGGATATCCAGGAAGTAATTTTTAGAAAATAAATATATAATGTAAATATATATGTATATAGCACTGATTTGCCCTTTCTTCTAAGCACTGTCCTCCTATGCCAGCAGTAAGCTGATTGTCTTCTGGGTATGGTTTAGGGATTTTTAGAGAGTCTCTTGATGCAAAAAATGTTCCTAGCCACACCTGTAACCATTAAAGATGTAGTAATTTGAAAGAATAAATTTATCATTTTAGAAACACAATTATCTCTGGAAAAGCTGACAACTGATCTGTCTATGCCATAGTTCAAATTAATCTGATTAAATTGCTTTCTATCAAATAGCTACCTAAGGTATGTAAACAGATGGAATGGGACTTTTAATTGGGAAAGGGAGTTTAGAGCATATAAGATTTCCAAGGAATCATGCAGTGCCTACATATTAATTAATGCAGGAAAAAAATCACCTTCATTAGGAAGGTATTTTTAAACCTTTCGTTACTAAAGTAACTAATGTTAAATTATCTCACTGTTTGGTAATTGCCCTTTTTATTCAACATTATCCATTAAAACACTACATATTTTGTGAAAACACAGCCTGTCTTATCCATAGTATTTATCATACTTACATGATTATTTTAAAAATATGTTAGACACCACCATTGTATTCACTGTGATCAACATACTTCCTGGTATATAGTAGACATTCCATAAATATTTTTGAAATAGTAAATTGTACTAATGATGTAAAATTATTTTCAAAGAATAAATAGATAAAAGAGATTTTTATAAATAGCAATTGGTATTATCACTATTGTCATTATTATGTCAAAATTACTCTGGAATATTTATAAGTGAGGAGATCAATGTTCAGGGAGGTTACATGTATTTATAACACCCTGGACATCTTCTTTATACACATTTTCATAATTTATAATTGAATAATTTTTGTTTGCTCTTAGTCTACAGTACAGACTACAAGTTCTAATATGTCAGGGGCCAATGTTGTGGTATTTATGCTATATCATTAAATGTAGGTGAGTATCTGCTATATAGTAATTGTTTGGAAAACAATGGTTGGCTAAATCAATGATTAAAATTGTATTGATTACATTTATTATTTTCTCCATGTTTCAAGAGAAAGGAGGCAGAAATGTTTTAGGATATGTCATGTGTTTATGATGAAAATGTTCACTTATAAATGAAACTTTTATTCCATCTAATATAATTCTGCAATTATGTAACTATTTTTATGAGATGGTAGACTGTCTACCAGATATGATATGAAACAGAGAGGACAGTTCACACAAAATCAATAACAAACATAAATTTTGAGCCACACTGAATGATTTATCCAACACTTTGAAATATTTCAGCATTAATTTCACATTATGTACAAAAAGATGGCTTCTTTATATGAGTTTTTAAGTGCACATACACACACAGAGACATATATCTTGTAACCTCATCTTGTTATAATATATGTTGCCAATATGGGCCCACATAATATGTAACAGTGATTATCAGTTGTGTTCTAGTCATCACACCTGGCTTTCAAGAACAAAAATAGGTCATCTGTAGCCCTTATTCTCAAGTAGATTATACTCTATTGGCAAATATAGATGCATATACAAAAATGGATGATGTATAATATGTTATAATAGTGGTGTTTGTAAAGTGTTATGGGAATAATTTATTCTTCCTAAGTGACGTGAACAGAGATAGTAAGAGAAAGTGAGGGAAGTTACATCTGTACTGGGTCTTGAAGGAAGAGTAAGCTTTTATTGGTGGAGTTAATAGTGACAGATATTTCAGGAAAATGGAGCTGCATGGATACTAGTCAGAGGTATAAAAGACTATTGTATATTTGGGGAAATTATAGGAGATTAGGGAATATATACTCTGGCAAAGTTTTGAAAGGCCTTTTAGATTAAGGTAAGAAGTTTGAACTTCAATGGCTAATGGGGAGTTAAGTGGGTGAAAGCTGAAGGCTGACATGGTCAGCAAATGGTTTGATAATGTCATCCTCATACTGTGAATGGCGGATTGGGGGAGGAGGACAGAAATTGAATGCAGAAAGTCAGCATCAAGGTTACTTCAATAACCCAAGTGGAAGGTGATGAAAAATTAAATTTTAAAATGAAAGTGATGATAAAGAAAAAAAGAGAAACAGATGATGTAAAAGAATTTCTGTAGTTTTTAGAGATGTTTTTATTGGTTTCACGAAGGCCAGCTCACATTTTATTACAAATTTTGTGTTATGGTACTGTTTCATTTAAATTCAATAAAGACTACTAATGGTTAATTAATATCCAAGGCTGTGTGTTTGGTATAGTAGAACAGGCTGGTAATATACATCCTGCCCTCAAGGAGTTCACAATTCCCTGGAGATAAAGATATTTTAGTAAAGTAAATAGTATTTAGTATAGTGTTTAATAGTTTAACTATAAAGTATGGAGAGATAATATAGCAAGTGGTCAATTCAACTTGAGGAGATCAGAAACCAGTTCACAGTGAAAGAAGATGCTTAAACTCTATGAGTCTGTCAGGAAGAAAGGTTCAGAATGGGATACCACACAGTGGATATGAGGAAGAAATGAAATAGGTGAAGGTTCTTGGACATATTTAAAGAGTCCTTCTTCTATGTCAGGGATCTGGATGTATTTTTAAATTAATTATGATAATGTTATGTATTTTAAGCAAAAGACAGAATAGATTAGTTCTGGTGTTCTGACTGCCTTCAGGTTACAGGGTGAAGACCAGATTGGAGGGGTGCAAGTTGGGAAACCAGGAGGCCATTTAGACAGCTGTTTTGGCCGTTCAAGGGACAAACAATGAAGCTCAAGCTGGGATCTATAGCAGTCAGAATGCAGAGGAGACAATGAATTGGAGAGGTAATTTGAAAGTAAAAGCTACTGGAATTGACATGATAGATGAAGGAGAAGAAAACTTTTAAAGATGCCCAATACCACAATCATTTTTATTACATGGGTGATTTTTTAAGTTTTATTTTTAAATTGACAAAATAAATAATTGCATATGTTTCTGGGGTGCAATGTGATGTTTTGGTATATGTTTATATTATGGAATTATTATTATTATTATTATTATTTTTGAGACGGAGTTTCGCTCTGTCGCCCAGGCTGGAGTGCAGTGGCCGGATCTCAGCTCACTGCAAGCTCCGCCTCCCGGGTTCACGCCATTCTCCTGCCTCAGCCTCCCAGTAGCTGGGACTACAGGCGCCCGCCACCTCGCCCGGCTAGTTTTTTGTATTTTTTAGTAGAGACGGGGTTTCACCGTGTTAGCCAGGATGGTCTCGATCTCCTGACCTCGTGATCCGCCCGTCTCGGCCTCCCAAAGTGCTGGGATTACAGGCTTGAGCCACCGCGCTCGGCTATATTATGGAATTGTTAAGACGAGCTAGTTAACAAATCTATCACCTCACATACTTATTTTTTGTGATGACTATTTAAAATCTACTAGTTTAGTAATTTTGAAATATACAATAATATTTTGTTATTCATTATAGTCACAATATTTCACAATAGATTACTAAATCTTATTCCTCCTATCTAGCTGAAACTTTGTATCCTTTGATCAACATCTCCCCTTTTTCCATTCATGCTGTTCCCGCATCCTCTGATAACCACCATTCTACTCTGTACTTGTTTGAGCTCAACATTTTTATTGCACATATAAATTAGATTATGCAGTTTATATCTTTCTGTGCCTGGATTATTTCACTTAAAATAATGTCTTCCAGGTTCATCTATGTTATCACAATGAACAGAATTTTTTATAAGGCTGAATGGTATACTATTGTGCATATTAGCACATATTCTTTATCCATTTATCTGCTGATGGACACTAGGTTTGTTTCCATATCTTACCTATTATGAATAGGTAAAATATCTGTAATGAACATGAGATTATAGATGTCTCTTTGGAATACGAATTTATCAGTTTATTTTGTTATATGGCTAAAAGTGGAATTTCTGAATCATATGGTAATTCTGTTTTTAGTTTTCTGAGAAAACTACACCATTTTCCACAATGGCCACATTAATTTACAAGTCCTCTAACTGTGCACAAGTGTTCTCTATTTGCCACACCCTTACCAACACTTGTTATCTTTTGTGTTTTTGATGTTTTCATTCTAACAGATGTGATATAATACCTAGTGGTTGTGGTTTTAACTTTTTATTCCATGATGAACCAGTAATAATGAACATTTTTTCATATGTCAGTTGGCTGTTTCTATGCCTTCTTTTGAGAAATGTCTTTGTCTTTTTTTTTTTTTTTTTGAGACAGAGTTTCACTCTTGTCGCTCAGGCTGGAGTGCAATAGCGTGATCTCGGCTCACTGCAACCCCAGTCTCCCAGGTTCAAGTGATTCTCCTGCCTCAGCCTCCTGAGTAGCTGGAATTACAGGCACCTGCCACCACGCCCGTCTAATTTTTCCTATTTTTTTAGTAGAGACAGAGTTTCACTATGCTGGCCACGCTGGTCTCAAACTCGTGACCTTGTGTTCCTCCCGCCTCAGCCTCCCAAAGTGCTGAGATTACAGGCATGAGCCACTGTGCCTGGCCTTGAGAAATGTCTTCTTAGATTTTTTTGCCCATTTTTAAATTGAGTTGTTTTCTTGCTATTGTGCTGAGTACACTATATATTTTGGAAGTTAGATTTTTATCAGATTTATGGTTTGCAGATATTTTCTCCCATTCCATAAATTAGCTGTTTTCTCTCTTGATTGTTTTCTTTACTGTGCAGAAGTTTTTTAAGTTTTATGCAATCACATTTGTTTAATTTTGCTTTTGTTGCCTGCGTCTTTGTGGGCATGTCCATGAAAACTTTATCCAGACCACTGTTGTGGAGATTTTCCCTATGCTTTCTTCTAGTAGTTTTATAGCTTCAGAACCTACATTTAAGTCTTTACTCCATTTTTATGTTTTATGATAACAGATGGAGTCTAATTTAATTCTTCTGCATGGGGACATTAAGTTTTCCAAAAACTGTATTGAAGAGACTGTCCTGTATCCACCTGTATTATTAGCACCTTTGTAGAAAATAAATCGGCCATGAATGTGTAGGTTTATTCCTGGTTTCTCTGTCCTGTCCTCTTGGTCAATGTGTCTGCTTTTATGCCTTTCTGCTACTGTTTTGATTACTATAGCTTTGCAATACATTTTGAAGTCAGTTAATATGATGCCTCCACCTTTGTTATTTTAGCTCAAGACTGCATTGACTAGTTGGGGTCTTTTGTCTTTCCATTTGAATTTTGGGATTTGTGTTTGCTTGTTTGTTTTTTGTGAAAAATAGCGTTTGAATTTTGACAAGGATTGTGTTGAACCTGCAGCTCACTTTGGGTAGACTGGACATTTTAACAATATTAAGTCTTCCAATCTATGAACATGGGACATCTTTCTATTTATGTGTGTCATCTACATTTTTTAAATCAATGTGTTATACTTTTTAATACACAGATCTTTCACCTCTTAGGTTAAATTTACTCCTAAGTAATTTTTAATGCTATCATGAAGTCGACTTCCTGTTTTTTACATAATTTGTTGTTAGTATAAAGAAATGCTATTGATATTTGTGTTGATTTTGCATCCTGCAACTTTACTAATTTTATGATTTTACTAGTTTTTTGTGGAGTTTTAGGGTTTACTACATGTAATATCATGTTATCAGCAAACAGAGATTATTTCACATTTTCCTGTCCTATTTGAATGCCACTTATTTATTTAGTCATTCATGTATTTATTTAACTTAATGCCCTGTCTAGAACTTTTAGTATCATTTTGAATATAAGTGATGAAAGTGGACATTTTTGTCTTGTTACTCATCTTAGAGAAATGGCTTTCAACTTTTACTGTTGAGTATGATGTTAGCTGTGAGTTTTTCATATATGATCTTAACTGTGTTGAGGTACATTCTTTCTATACCTAATTCCTAATACTAAATATAAAATGTAGTTAACATACTGGCATTAAAAATGTCTACCATCAATTGGCTCTTAAAGTGCTATGTGTATGCCAGAATAGCATATTGTAAATGAGACATTCAGAGATCAGGAGTAGATATCATCATTGAGAGCAAGAACTTTGCAGTTGCAAATACCTGAGTCTGGTGACTAGCCTATGCCTTTCAAAACACTTAGCCTCTCTGAGCTTGATTTTTCACATTCAGAAGTTAGAATTAATGATGATATTTTCTTCCTAGTGTTAACAATTAAGTAATACCTCCTATGTGAAGTGCATTACTATGGTGGCTAACACACCAAAAAGCTATAAATGCTAATATTGTATAATTTGTTATTATGAAAATGTTAATATGCAGAACAATAAAGGAAACACAGGCAAAAGGAAAGAAAAGAAAAAAGTAGAAAGAGCATGTGAGAAAATTAATAAATACATGAAAGAAAGAAAGGAAGAAGAGGCACAGTAAGCATGTAATTATAAAGTGAGACAAAAGCATCTGATGTTTTCTAACACAGCAGCATTATAAAGTTACCCACACAAATGTAAAATGTCCATTTTTTCAAGAGTATAAGAAAAAAAATGTGATGCTTGTCCTTCTGCTGCCACATAGAAGGGAACACTGAGTCCCAAGGTAAATGAGAGAGGTTATTTCTCCGAACATGTAGAACAGAGGAAAAACAGAGGAAGAACAATGGTAATGACACTCAAATGCTCATCACGAAGAGACTTGATCTATTGGCAAGTCTCTTCCTGCTGACCTGCAAAGAATGTGAGTCTTCCTTCAGACAATGCGTAGTTCTGCGTTGAACAAAGAATCCTGGAGGTAAGGAGGGGTGGGAATCAATCCTTCGAAGCTCAGAAAGCACTTTTTGTAGCCTAATATGACTTATTTATCTTAATCTTTCCATAGCATGAATACAAGACAAATATTATGGATTCTCCTTTAAAACCTACAGAAAACTCAGGGAGAGGAGAGGAGAGGGGAGGGGAGGGGAGGGGAGGGGAGGGAGGGGGAGGGGGAGGGAGAGAGAGAGAGAGGAGGGATGAATCATGTCCTTGGATTTCCATCCAGATTTCTGA
>NW_022331965.1:0-1304 GCF_002776525.5 Piliocolobus tephrosceles | reverse complement strand
TGCTGTCTTATGCCTCACACTTACAACTACTCTATAACTTATTCATTCATGAACACATTTTAATGGATCATCTATTAAAGACTAAAGGGAGCCTTTGTCTTTTTAAGTTTCACACAAGAATGGTTCTCAAGCTCTTTGTGCTGGAAGACAAGTTTTTGTTCTTAATCTTTTAAGGTTCCAATTTCTCACTGGCCTCTACATGCTGTTCACATTCTATGTCATTCAGCGCATACGTTCAACCACACCTGAGGCAGTCTATAACAAGAAGACTCATTTGGATATTTCTGCAATATGCTTCTCAAGGGTCACTCTCAATTTCTGTCCTTGTCTCCCTGTTGACGCTTGACAATTCGAGCGTTAGTACTAGGGACCACACACCACACTGGGAGTCACACACCATGAAGAATGTCTGAACTGAAAGGTTTGCTAACCTAAACCCCTCTGTTTACCTCAAAACATCTGGCTGCTTTACTTTCCAACCCTAACCCTAACCCTAACCATAACCCTAACCTTCTATCTCTTTTTCTATCCTTATTCAATTTCCCCTCACATAATATAGAATTAAACAATTATACTGAAAATAAAAATTTGGTAAGATAATACAGAAAATCTGAGTAGAAAACAACAATAGCAACTTCTCAACCCAGAAAATTATATTCTTCTACCAATTCCTCTCTACTGATTACAAACAAACATATATAAATATATAATTTATAGTGTTTAGTGTTCTCTGGCTAGACATATAAATGAAACCCCATTGGCAAGCTAAAAATATTCAACAATTAATATATATAATAGATTTGTTAGGACTCTAGGAGCCAGTGATAAATGAAAGGGATCCATATATGCCAGGTTTTACATCTAACTTGTAGATTTTTCTTTCTTTTTTTTTTAATAGAAACTGATTCTCTCAGTAAGACGTTTGTATGACAAAGACCCTCAAGGGGAGAATAGAGAATGTAGGATGTAAAAGCATTATAGCACATTAGCCTTTCTCTATGATGGTTATAAAACCCACCTGCACAAAAACACATAGCTTACACTCTATTATTCGTAGTATAGGAATTATTATTTTTTCCTTTTTTAAAATCTTATAAAAACCCTTGCATATTTTCTAGTTTACTGATGATTCCTGGTACATGCTGAGTGACTGAATGTTTACATTAGACAACAAATGTCTACTAACTTTGTAGAAGATACCCATTGTTGCCTATGCAAAACTTTTCCCCTATTCCTTTTACCCAAACCCTAATTGCACTGAGATATTTTTCTCTTAGAGAAATTTAAATCAAATGTGGGAATCC
>NW_022331964.1:0-1328 GCF_002776525.5 Piliocolobus tephrosceles | reverse complement strand
CCATGTAGTTGAGCGGTTTTGATTGAATTTCTTAGTCCTGAGTTCTATCTAGTTTGATTGCACTGTGGTCAGAGAGACAGTTTGTTATAATTTCTGTTGTTTTATGGATATTTCCTTTTAAACCATAGGTTTCAATGTGCTCCCAAATATCCCTTCTCAGACACCAAAAAACAGGGATGCCAGAGTGCTCCCACAAGATAAATGTTTAGCTGTATGAGATGAAGGCAGAAATCACAAAGAATTTTCTCTGAAAGCTTCTCTCCAGTATTTACTAGGAGCATTTTCTTCTTTCATCATAGGTCTATATGCTCCCAAATATCCCATTACAGATTTCACAAAAGCAGGGTTACCAAACTGCTCAATGAAAAGAAAGATTTAACCCTGAGTAATAAATTCTCCCATCAAAAAACAGTCTCTCAGAAAGCTTCTTTCTAGTTTTTATCTGAGGATATTTCCTTTTCACCACAGGCTTCTCTGCTTTGAATATCCCTTTGTAGATTCCATAAAAACGGGGTTTAGAAACTGCTCAATGAAAAGTATGCTTTACCTCTCAGAGATGAATTCACCCATAATAAAGAAATTTCTGATAAGTCTCCTTTCTACCTTTCATCTGTGCAGCATATTTACTTTTCCACCATCAGCCACAATGCATTCCCAAATATCCCTTCTCAGACACCACTAAAACAGTGATGCAAAATTGCTCAATTGACAAAATGGTTCATCACTATGAGATGAAAGCACACATCACAAAACAGTTTCTCAAAAATCTTCTCAACAATTTTTATCTGAAGATATTTTCTTTTTCACCATCAGTCTCTATGAGCTCCCGAATATCCCTTTGCAGATTCCCCAAAACAGTGCTACCCAACTGCTCAATGAAAAGAAAGATGTAACTCTGTGTGATGAATTCACTCATCACAAAGCAGTTTCTCATAAAGCTTCTTTCTAGTTTTTATCTGAGAATGTTTCATTTTTCACTATAGGAGTCAAGGCGTTTCCAAATATCCCTTTGCAAATTCCAGGAAAGCAGTTTTAGCAAACTGCTCCATGAAAAGAAAGGTGTAACTCAGTGAAATGAACTCACATATCAAAAAGAACTTTCTCAGAGAGCTTCTTTCGAGTTTTTATCTGAATACGTTTCCTTAGTCACTAGAGGCTCATATGTGATTCAAAATATCCCTTCTCAGATTGCACAAAATAGTGTTACCAAACTGATCCATGAAATTATTCGTGTAAATATGTAAAATGAATTAACACATTACAAAGCGGTTTCTCAGAGACCTTCTTTCTAGTTTTTATATGAGGATATTTCCTTTATCACCTTAAGC
>NW_022331962.1:0-1523 GCF_002776525.5 Piliocolobus tephrosceles | reverse complement strand
ATTGTGATGTTAGAGTGTCAATTTTAGATCTTTCCTGCTTTCTCTTGTGGGCACTTAGTGCTATAAATTTCCCTCTACACACTGCTTTAAATGTGTTCCAGAGATTCTGGTATGTTGTATCTTTGTTCTCATTGGATTTAAAGAACATCTTTATTTCTGCTTTCATTTCGTTATGTACCCACTAGTCATTCAGGACCAGGTTGTTCAGTTTCCATATAGTTGAGCGGTTTTGATTGAGTTTCTTAGTCCTGAGTTCTAGTTTGATTGCACTGTGTTCAGAGAGACAGTTTGTTATAATTTCTGTTCTTTTATGGATATTTCCTTTTAAACCATAAGTTTCAATGTGCTCCCAAATATCCCTTCTCAGACACCAAAAAACATTGATGCCAGAGTGCTCCCACAAGAGAAATGTTTAGCTGTATGAAATGAAGGCAGAAATCACAAAGAATTTTCTCTGAAAGCTTTTCTCCAGTATTTACCAGGAGCATTTTCTTCTTTCATCATAGGACTCTATATGCTCCCAAATATCCCGTTACAGATTTCACAAAAGCAGGGTTACCAAACTGCTCAATGAAAAGAAAGATTTAACCCTGAGTAATAAATTCACCCATCAAAAAACAATCTCTCAAAAAGGCTCTTTCTAGTTTTTATCTGAGGATATTTCCTTTTCACCACAGGCTTCTCTGCTTTGAATATCCCTTTGTAGATTCCACAAAAGCGGGGTTAAGAAACTGCTCAATGAAAAGTATGCTTTACCTCTCAGAGATGAATTCACCCATAATAAAGAAATTTCTGATAACTCTCCTTTCTACCTTTCATCTGTGCAGCATATTTACTTTTCCACCATCAGCCACAATGCGTTCCCAAATATCCCTTCTCAGACACCACTAAAACAGTGATGCAAAATTGCTCAATTTACAAAATGGTTCATCACTATGAGATGAAAGCAAACATCACAAAACAGTTTCTCAAAAATCTTCTCAACAGTTTTTATCTGACGATATTTCCTTTTTCACCATCAGCCTCTATGAGCTCCCGAATATCCCTTTGCAGATTCCCCAAAACAGTGCTACCCAACTGCTCAATGAAAAGAAAGATGTAACTCTGTGTGATGAATTCACTCATCACAAAGCAGTTTCTCATAAAGCTTCTTTCTAGTTTTTATCTGAGGATGTTTCATTTTTCACTATAGGAGTCAAGGCGTTTCCAAATATCCCTTTGCAAATTCCAGGAAAGCAGTTTTAGCAAACTGCTCCATGAAAAGAAAGGTGTAACTCAGTGAAATGAACTCACATATCAAAAAGAACTTTCTCAGAGAGCTTCTTTCGAGTTTTTATCTGAATACGTTTCCTTAGTCACTAGAGGCTCAAATGTGATTCAAAATATCCCTTCTCAGATTGCACAAAATAGTGTTACCAAACTGATCCATGAAAAGATTCGTGTAAATATGTGAAATGAATTAACTCATTACAAAGTGGTTTCTCAGAGAGCTTCTTTCTAGTTTTTATATGAGGATATTTCCT
>NW_022331961.1:0-1037 GCF_002776525.5 Piliocolobus tephrosceles | reverse complement strand
GGAGGTGCAGTGACCCTGCAGGCCAGCCCTCCAACCTCCTCCCACAGCGGGGACTGGGTGCCCCTCTGCCAGCTGAGATAGCCCACACACACCCCAGCCCTAATGATTGTTCTCGCTACCACTTCCCCAACTTCTCCTCCACCTCCTCTTCTCTACATGCGCCTCAGAGCCCGTCCCAAGAACTAGCAGCAGTCCTGGACTCAAGGCCGGTCAAAATCAGTCTACTGAAGAACACTATCAAATCTTTGGTAAGAATCCAGTGGGGTCCCCAATTTCCATGCTGACAGTCCTGGGCTCCAGTTTCCCCTTGGGGTCCTGAAGAAAGGGACTGGGGGTCCCTGGTGCCAAGGGCAAATAGGGAGCAGGGGCACCCAGACCTCACCTGGAGGGACCCCAGAGCACGCAGCGTGGCTGTTCTTTTGCTGCCCTCTTTGCCGACTCTCTCCTCTCCACACACCCCTGCTCTAGTCCTTGCTACACACACCCTGGGGTTGTTGCCTCTCGGGGGAGTGCTAGCCTGACTGGTTGTCAGGGGGCCCGTATTTCTGCCGTGACTCAGTCCCTAATTTGCTCTTTGATTCTGGACAAGCTGCCTCTGCTTTTTGGGCTTGCGTTTCCAGAGGAGGTAGTGAGTATCAAAGGTGTCTGTTAGCTCTGAGAGTCCGAGATTTAAAGGGCCCCTAGAATGGAAACCTCAGGGTCAAGGGCTCCTTTCTGTCCTATATCTGCTGTGAAGAACCGTTCCTGGCCCATTCGTGCTCATTAAATGTTTACTGAATGAACGCACTTTTCTAAATCACAAGCGGGCAGAAGGGGGGGCCTTTCTCAAACTCCATCTCTAGACGTTTATGTTACTGTCCTCTCAAGAGATTCCACATTCAGACTTTGAGTTCTGTGGCTGTGAGTGAAAACCAACAAAGACCCAAATCCTCTGTCCTTGGGAGCTTGAGGAGAGTTGACCAGTTCGTGTTCCCATTATGTCTGAGAACGTTGCCTTTAAAATCCATTCCTGGCCCCTGCCTACTGCTTCCTGGCCT
>NW_022331960.1:0-1081 GCF_002776525.5 Piliocolobus tephrosceles | reverse complement strand
CATTGGGTCTCACATTTAAGTCTCTAATCCATCTTGAATTAATTTTCATATAAGGAGTAAGGAAAGGATCCACCTTCAGCTTTCTATTTATGGCTAGCCAATTTTCCCACCACCATTTATTAAATAGGGAATCTTTCCCTATTTCTTGTTTTTTCAGGTTTGTCAAAGATCAGATGGCTGTAGATGTGTGGTATTATTTCTGAGGACTCTGTTCTGTTCCATTGGCCTATATCTCTGTTTTGGTACCAGTACCATGCTGTTTTGCTTACTGTAGCCTTGTAGTATAGTTTGAAGCCAGGTAGTGTGATGCCTCCAGCTTTGTTCTTTTGGCATAGGATTGTCTCGGAAACACGGGGTCTTTTTTGTTTCCACATGAACTTTAAAGAAGTTTTTTCCAATTCTGTGAAGAAAGTCATTGGTAGCTTAATGGGGATGGCAATGAATCTATAAATTACCTTGGGTAGTATGGTCATTTTCACAATATTGATTCTTCCTCTCCATGAGCAAGGAATGTTCTTCCATTTGTTTGTATCTTCTTTTATTTCAGTTAGCGGTGGTTTGTAGTTCTCCTTGAAGAGGTCCTTTACATCCCTTGTAAGGTGGATTCCTACGTATTTTATTCTCTTTGAAGCAATTGTGAATGGGAGTTCATTCATGATTTGGCTCTCTGTCAGTTACTGGTGTATAAGAATGTTTGTGATTTTTGCACCTTGATTTTGTATCCTGAGACTTTGCTGAAGTTGCTTATCAGCTTAGGAAGATTTTGGGCTGAGACAATGGGGTTTTCTAAATATACAATCATGTCATCTGCAAACAGGGACAATTTGACTTCTTCTTTTCCTAACTGAATACCCTTGCTTCTTTCTCTTGCCTGATTGCCTTAGCTAGAACTTCCAGCACTATGTTGAATAGGAGTGGTGAGAGAGGGCATCCCTGTCTTGTGCCAGTTTTCAAAGTGAATGCTTCCAGTTTTTGCCCATTCAATATTATATTGGCTATGGGTTTGTCATAAATAGCTTTTATTATTTTGAGATACGTTCCATCAATACCGAATTTATTGAGAGTTTTTAGCATGAAAGGC
>NW_022331958.1:0-1010 GCF_002776525.5 Piliocolobus tephrosceles | reverse complement strand
CAAAGATCAGATGGTTGTAGATGTGTGTATTATTTCTGAGGGCTCTGCTCTGTTCCATTGGTCTCTATCTCTGTTTTGGTACCAGTACCATGGTGTTTTGGTTACTGTAGGCTTGTAGCATAGTTTGAAGTCAGGTAGCGTGATGCCTCCAGCTTTGTTCTTTTGGCTTAGGACTGTCTTGGCAATGCGGGCTCCTTTTTAGTTCCATATGAACTGTAAGGCAGTTTTTTCCAATTCTGTGTAGAAAGTAATTGGTAGCTTAATGGGGATGGCATTGAATGTATAAATTACCTTGGACAGTATGGCCATTTTCACGATATTGATTCTTCCTATCCATAAGCATGGAATGTTATTTCATTTTTTTGTGTCCTCTTTTATTTCATTGAGCAGTGATTTGTAGTTCTTCTTGAAGAGGTCCTTCACATCCCTTGTAGGTTGGATTTCTAGGTATTTAATTCTCTTTGTTCCAATTGTGAATGGGAGTTCACTCATGATTTGGCTCTCTGTCTGTTATTGGTGTATAAGAATGCTAGCGACTTTTGCACATTAATTTTGTATCCTGAGACTTGCCGAAATTGCTTATCAGCTTAAGGAGATTTGAGGCTGACAGAATAGGATTTTCTAAATAGACTAATAAAGAAGAAAAGAGAGAAGGATCAAATACACGCAATAAAAAATGGTAAAGGGGATATCACCACCGACCCCACAGAAATACAAACTACCATCAGAGAATACTATAAACACCTCGATGCAAATAAACTAGAAAACTGAGAAGAAATGGATAAAGTATCCGGCCACATTTTATCATTTAATCCTAATGGTTACTCCTGCTTATGCACACACACACACAAACACACACAACCAAGGTTTTATCAATGGAAACAATTTCGTTATCTTAGATCTCTAACCCTCAGTTTATAAGAATTTGAAACCATTTCAAGAGACTTCCAAGAAACTAAGGCTGTTCTATTGACTAGCTTCTCCATGAACCAAATCCCTATTAACGTCTT
>NW_022331957.1:0-1893 GCF_002776525.5 Piliocolobus tephrosceles | reverse complement strand
GAAAACTAGAAGGAAGCTATCTGTGAAACCACATTGTAATGTGTTCACTCATCTCACCTAGTTAAATATTTGTTTTGATTCAGCAAGTTGGCAACAGTCCTTTCGGAAAATCTGCAAAGGAATATTTGGGAGCCCAGTGAAGCCTATAGTGAAAATCTGAATATCCCCGGATAAAAACTAGAAAGAAGCTATTTGTGAAACTGCCTTGTGATGTGTACATTCATCTCACAGAGATAACTCTTTCTTTTGGTTGAGGCAGTTGGAAGCAGTCTTTCTGTAGAATCTGTGAAGGGACATCTGAAAGCCCTTTGAGGCCTATAAAAATAAAAAGCATTATTTCCACATAAAAACTAGAAAGAAGCTATTTGTGAATCCCCTTTGCAATGTGTGCATTCAACTCACAGAGTTAAACTTTTCTTTGGATTCAGTAGGTTGGAAACAGTCTATTTTTGAATCTGCGAAGGGACACTGAGAGCCCAGTAAAGCCTATAGTGAAAAACTAAAAATACCCTGATAAAAACTAGAAGGAAGCTATCTGTGAAACTGCTTTTTGATGTGTGCATTCATCTCACAGAGTTCAACTTTTATTTTGATTCATCAGGTTGAAAACAGTCTTTTTGTAGGAATTGCGGAGAGACATTTGGGAGTGCAGTGAAGCCTATAGTGAAAAACCAAATATTCTCTGATAAAAAAAATAGCAAATAAAGCTATCTGTAAAACTACTTTGTAATGTGAGCATTCATTTCACAGAGTTAAACATTTCTTTTGATTCAGCACTTGGAAATCATTCTCTGTAAAATCTACGAAGGGACACTTGGGAGCCCAGTGAAGCCTGTAGTAAAAAATCGATAATCCACTGAGAAAAGCTAGAAAGCATCTCTCTGTGAAACTGCTTTGCAATATGTGTATTTAACTCACATGCTTAAATGATTCTTTTGATTCAGCAAATAGGAAGCAGTCTTCGTGTAGAATTTGTGAAGGGAAATTGGAAAATCTTTGAACCCAATAGTTAAAATCCGAATGACCCATGATAAAAACTAGAAAGAAGTTATCTATAAAACTGCCTTGATATATGTGCCTTCATCTCACAGAGATAAACCTTTCTTTTGATTCAGCAGATTGTAAACTGTCTTACTGTACAATCTGTGAAGTGACATCTGAAAGCCCTTTGAGGCATATAAAAAAGTGAATATTTATAGATAAAAACTAGAAAGAAGCTATTTGTGGATCTGTTTTGCAATGTGTACAATCAACTAACAGGGTTATAACTTTCTTCTAATTCAGCAGATAGGAAACAGTCTTTTTGTAGGTACTGCATAGGGACATTTGGGAGCTTGTCAAGCCTATAGTGAAAAACAAAATGTCCCCTGATAAAAAATAAAAAGAAGCTAGCTGTGAAACTGCCCTGCCATGTGTGCATTTATCTCACAGAGTTAAACATTTCTTTTGATTTAGCAGGTTGGAAACAGTCTTTTTGTATAATCTGCAAAGGGACATTTGGGAGCCCAGTGAAGCCTATAGTGAAAAATGAAATATTTCCTGAGAAAAACTAGAAAGAATCTGTCTCTGATACTGCTATGTGATGTGTGCATTCATCTCACACAGTTAAACATTTCTCTTGATTCAGCAGGTAAGAAAGAGTCTTTTTGTAGAATCTTAGAAGGAACATTTGAAAGCCCGGTGAATCCTATAATGAAAAAGCTAATATCCCCAGATAAAAACTAGAAAGTAGCTATCTGTGAATCCACTTCACGATGTGTTCATTTATCTCAAAAGTTAAATCTTTCTTCAGATTTCACAGGTAGGAAACAGATTTTTTTCTAGAATCTGTGAAGGGACATTTGGGAGCCCAGTGAAGCCTATAGTGAAAAACAGAAAATACCCTGAGAGAAA
>NW_022331956.1:0-7826 GCF_002776525.5 Piliocolobus tephrosceles | reverse complement strand
GATGGGTGCTGACGAGTTGATGGGTGCAGCACACCAACATGGCACATATATACATATGTAACAAACCTGCACGTTATGCACATGTACCCTAGAACTTAAAGTATAATAATAAAAAAAAAAAAGAACCCAGACTTCAGTCCAAATCCAAAGCACAGAACAAATCAAATGTTTGCATGATTTTCTTTCAAAGAAAAGTGAAAAGCAGTGGAGGTAGCTGACTCTGATTAGAAGAAAAGCTATTTAGGCAAAAATGCGTCATCTTTCTATGTTACACAAATTATTAAAAATAACTGTATATCTGTATTCTGTTGTAAAATTGATAAACCTTCAAAAATGCCCTCGTGTATTCTGAAATTCTTTACAGCACGCCAAATGAAAATAAAATTCCAGTATCTAGTGTCAAGTAATCAAGGTGTCTTCAGAGTCCAAAGTAATACAATTTAATCCTTTTTAACTTTTACTAGTGACATATGAATGCAATACACTTGTATAAAATACTCTTTTACCATATATCCACTTGAGATATGATCTTCCTAATTCTTAAATGTATGTTTTAGTTTTCTCCCTGTCAGCAATTTCAAAATAATGGCTGAGGGCTGAATATTACCTACCACAGAAATACAGCACTTTTTTATTCATTGGCAACTAGTAATAAGAGTAATCCCTAGTCACTACATTGATCAGATTAATCAAAACTTATCAAAATAATTTCATCATTCTGCTATGCCTCTTATTATCTTGAAAGTGAGAAATGACCAGTTGAGCAGTGAAAAAAACTGTAGTTGAATCATTGACAATCCAAGAGGATGGTCAAGGGGAGCAAATGAAAACAATATGGCATGGTGATGGAGAGAAGGAGCAGTTTTTAAAAACCTGTACATGAATGCTCATAATAGTTTTTTGTGATTGCCAGAACCTGAAAACAACCCAGTGTTCTTCAACAGGCAAGTGATTAAACAAAATGTGTACAAAAAGGAATAAACTGTTGATACACATCATAACTGGATAAATCTCCAGGGAAATATGCTGAATAAAAAATCCAATCCCAAAGGTTATATTTTGTAAATTTCACTTATGGAGGTGGGATGGGAGGGAGGTGAGTATGGTTATAAAAAGGAAGCATAAGGAATCTTTGTGGTGATTGAACTGTTCTGTATCTTGACTATGGTGGTGAACACAAAAATCTACACGTGTGATAAAATTGCATAGAACTAAATATATACATGGGCTTGCACATACAAATGGATATATGCAAAACTGGTGAAAGCTGAACAAAATTTTTGGTTCATGTTAACGTCAATATCTTGATTGTGCTATTGTACATGCTTTTGCAAGATATTACCATGGGGGAAACTGGGTAAAGAGTATACAGGATCTTTTATTATTTCTTCCAACTGCTTGTAAATCTAAAATTATTCCAAAATAAGTTTTTTAAATGTATAGGAAAGGAAAGCAAAGTGCGTGATTCAGTGTTTTTTTAATTATACTGTCTGATCTGTCTGATTTTTATCTCTCATTTCTAATCAAAGTATAAAAGTATCAGAAATTAAAGTATTGCACTTTAATTTTTAACCAAGGTGAGATTACACTATTAGATAATAGCTGTAAAAAATCTAAACTTGAATTTGAAAAATTTTAATTATTTGAAGTGGTTTCACATCAGAAATTTTCTTGAAAATATTGGATGTAAGTCAATGAACACTGTTATTGTTAATGAGTGTTCAATGGAAGTTAGCAAGATGCTGGCCATGAATTATCTCATTCTTAGAGAAAATCTATGAGATAAGTGTTGCTCTTATCTAAATTTTATAGATGAAAAAATTGAGGCTCTGAAAAGCTGAGTAATTCATTCAAAGTTATCAGGTAATAAGTGGCAGATTCAAAACCGTGAGCTAGGTCTCTCTGACTCTGCATCTGGTTCTCTTAACTACTATACTTTAACGTCACTTCTATGCTTTACTCACTGGAAGACTTTCTAAGGAAAACCATTGTTCTTTTTTATAATTAAGTATGTAAAGTATAAAAATATAATGACACAGTAAGGGAAAAAGATAATTTTTTCAGATGTTCGCCAATTTTGTGTTCTATCTTATAAATATTCAAATATGGACTGGGTTAATGACAATACATTTTATAATAGAAAATCTGTTAGCATCAAATTTATAACTATAACACTGAAGAAAGCCAAAAGCTTTTAAGATAATCAGATGAAAATATAAAAGATAATAATATCAGTTACCAAATTAAATACAGGTGATGTTTCAAAATGAACTATTACCTGAAAGCAAGACACCAGTTTTTTGTTATTGCAAGAATGAAACAGTTAGTAGAACCACAAAATAATTCAATTGCCTCTCAGCTGAGTTTAGTTACACTGCAGTCCCTAGTTTGGAATTAATCTTTGAGCTTTTGAAAAATTAATAAATAATGAGAATATTGCTTACATTCACAAGTATAAAAATAAGATGTTTCCTTTAAAGGCATATAAATCAGTTTCTAATAAACTTATCTAATATTGGGCTTTATTTCTTTTGTTTACTGACCAGAGAGTATCACATAACCTAAAAGTAATTTATTGGAATTCAGTAAGATCACAAAATGTGATAATGATCTGAGCCAATCTATAACAAACAAACATTCCCCCAATTCAACAGAAAATGTCATCCAAAATACCATATAAAGCTACATCCACTTCAAAAATGTTTCTAATTATATTATTCCAATTGTCTTTTTCTGTTCATTTCATTTTTCATCATAGAAAATTAAAATGATTTGGTTTACCTTTTTCTGAGTTTTTGAAACATGTTGCAATAAAGAAATAAAACACTATTTGGTATGCTTTAAAATAATATGTCATCTAATTAGAGATAAAGTTATCTCAGCTGGGTTCTATCAGTACCAATAAAAAGAGAAAAATCAATTTATAAATAAAATATAGAAAATTTCATAGATTTTCCTACTATTAAATTTCTAATTTAATGCCACTACTATAATGACAGCCACATTTACTACATGTGATTTAATTTTATCATTGGGGAGGGGGAATCTCATTAATTTAGAAACCGTAAATAAAGATGGACATTGCAATTATATAATGAAAAACTTCCTCACTTGTTTTATTCTCATGCTGAACATAATTACAAAATTAAAGCCATGTAAATAATTACAGTGAAGCTACAGCAACTCACCAAACAATAGGAAACTAAGAATTAGAAGAAGATGAATTGGAGATTCATCTCGTTGTAGTGTGTATCAATAGTTTATTCCTTTTTATTGTGGTACATATGTACCCAATTTGTTTAATCACTTACCTGTTGAAGGACAGCGGTTTGTTTTCTGTTTCTAGCAATTATGAATAACTATTATCAAATCAGGCACTAAAAAAGTGTACAGCAAGATTATTTAGTAATAGTATAATTAACATTATCATCAAATACCTCCTGTTATTTAAGAAAATCTTTATACTTTAATCAGAGATCACTGTTGCTCCACTGTTGCTCCTTCTGCTCATCCTCCATTCTCTGGTAGGCCCTGGTGTCTGTTATTCCTTTCTTTGTGTCCACGTGAACTCATTGTGTAGCTTCCACTTATAATTGGGAACATGCTGTGTTTGGTTTTTCTGTCCCTGCATTAGTTCATCACGCAGGTAATAGTCAATAGCCATGGTATCTCATTGTGGTTTTGATTTGTATTCCTCTAATGATTAATGATGTTGAGCATCTTTTTTTATGTTTGTTAACTGCATTTATGTCTTCTTTTGAAAAGTGTTCTTTCATGTCCTTTGCCCACTTTTTAATGGTGTGGTTTGTCTTTTCTTTGTTGATTCATTTAAGTTCCTTATAGATTCTGGATATTAGATCACTACATGCACTTTAATAAGCCTTTTGAAGTATGACTTTTTAAATCTTTTCTTAGGTTCAGGGGTACATATACAGATTTGTTATATAAGTAAATTGTATGTTACAGGGGTTGGTGTATAGATTATATCATCACGCAGGTAATAGTCAAAATATTCGATAGGTAGTTTTTCAATAATCTCCTTCTGCTCATCCTCCATTCTCTGGTAGGCCCTGGTGTCTGTTATTCCTTTCTTTGTGTCCACGTGAACTCATTGTGTAGCTTCCACTTATAATTGGGAACATGCTGTGTTTGGTTTTTCTGTCCCTGCATTAGTTCACTTAGGATAATGACCTCCAGCTCCATTCATGTTGCTGCAAAAGACATGATCTCATTCCTTTTTATGGCTGCATAGTATTCTGTCATGTATACGTATCACATTTTCTTTATCTAGTCTACTGTTGATGGGCATTTAGGTTGACTCCATGTCTTTGCTATTGTAAATAGTGCTGTGATGAACATATGCATGCATGTGCCTTTATAGTAGAACAATTTATATTCCTTCGGATATACACCCAATAATGAGATTGCTGGGTTGAATGGTAATTCTGTTTTGAGTTCTTTAAGAAATCGCCACACTACTATACACAGTGGCAGAACTAATTTACATTCCCATGAGTAGTGTATAAGCATCCCTTTCCTTCCACAACCTTGCCTTGCCAGCATCTGTTATTTTTTGACTTTTTAATAATAAGCATTCCTACTGTTGTGAGATGGTATCTCATTGTGGTTTTGATTTGTATCCCTCTAATGATTAATGATGTTGAGCATCTTTTTTTATGTTTGTTAACTGCATTTATGTCTTCTTTTGAAAAGTGTTCTTTCATGTCCTTTGCCCACTTTTTAATGGTGTGGTTTGTCTTTTCTTTGTTGATTCATTTAAGTTCCTTATAGATTCTGGATATTAGACCTTTGTCAGATGCATAGTTTGTGAATATATTTTCCCGTTTTGTAGGTTATCTGTTTACTCTGTTGATATTTACTTTTGTTGTGCAGAAGCTCGTCAGTTTAATTAGGTCCCACTTGTCAAGTTTTGTTTTTGTTGCAATTGCTTTTGGCATCTTCATAATGAAATCTTTGCCAGGTCTTATATCCAGAATGATATTTCTTAGGTTATCTCCCCAGGTTTTTATAGTTTTAGTTTCTACATTTAAGTCTTTAATTCACCTTGAGTTGATTTTTGCATATGGTGTAAGGAAAGTGTCCAGTTTCAATCTTCTGCCTATGGCTAGCAATATGGCACCATTTATTAAATAGGGAGTTCTTTTCTCATTGCTTGTTTTTGTGGGCATTGTAAAATATCAGATGGTTGTAAGTGTGTGGCATTATTTCTGGGCTCTCTATTCTGTTACATTGGTCTATGTATCTGTTTTTGTAGCAATACCATGCTATTTGGTTACTATAGCCTTGTATTATAGTTTGAATTTGGGTAACATGATGCCTCCAGCTTTGTTCTTTTGATCTTTGTTCATGGTCTTTGTTCAGTTGCCTTGGCCATT
Organism: Piliocolobus tephrosceles; assembly: GCF_002776525.5. Lineage (NCBI taxonomy): Eukaryota > Metazoa > Chordata > Mammalia > Primates > Cercopithecidae > Piliocolobus > Piliocolobus tephrosceles. The sequence goes on along the minus strand of NW_022331956.1, from coordinate 2,430 downwards.
CAAGCTCTATTTTGGTTCCATATGATTTTAAAATAGTTTTTTTTTTTTCTAATTATGCAAAGAATGTCATTAGTAGTTTGACAGGAATAGGATTGAATCTGTAGATTGCTTGGGGAAGTATGGCCATTTTAACAATATTAATCCTTCCTATTTTGTGTCAACTCAGATTTATTTGAAAGGTGTTTTGTAACTCTTGTTGTAGAGATATTTCACATCCCTGGTTAGCTGTATTCTTAGGTATTTTATTCTTTTTGTGGATACTGGAAATGTGATTGCATTCTTGATTCAGCTGTCAGCTTGGATGTTGTCAGTGTATAAAAGTGCTACTGATTTTTGTACATTTATTTTGTGTCCTGAAACTTTGCTGAATTCGTTTATCAGATCAAGGAGCTTTTGGGCCAAGCCCATGAGGTTTTCTAGAGTCATATTGTCTGCATATAGTTTGACTTCCTCTCTCCCTATTAGGATGCCTTTTATTTCTTTCTCTTGTGAAGTATGGCTAACTTTCTTATACTTAAACCTGTTCTCCATTTTAAAGTTTTCTGAATTTTCTATCCCCACGTTTCCCCGATTTGTCCCAATAAAGGTTCCTTCACTTGAGTAACAAGGTCTAATTTTTTTTCTTTTGATAAGTTCATTTTGTGGCAATAATCCTTGTGACCAAATTTTGCTCAGTCAATTAGATGTGCTGTTCAATCTACTTCAGTTGTTGGGATGACCCTAAGCAATAAATCGGTCATTTTTCAATGTATATTTTTCATTAAATAAACATGGTTTTAGAATATTAAAAATAAGTTCACCAACGTGAAATATACACTTGCATCATTGTGTTAAAAGTTTTAATTGAACATTTGAATACAGGGTTATATTTAAGATTTTCTAGAGAATAAAGTCTAAATTTCATCAAAACATAATTATTGTAACTGATAAATTCATTAAAATAATAATTGTTTACAAGTTAATATTCAAAGTTATCTCATTGGGCTCCCTAGGTGACGATGTGCTAATTGCTCCTGGAATTGGCCACTTGTGTTTTTTTAAATAGAGGTAAGTGGTAAATCTGGACACAGTTAAGCAATTATGCTAAGAGAGAGAATGCTGTCTGAAATTTTAGCCAATAATTATCCATTAATCACGTCCAATATTATTTTTTCTATGAATGGTAAAAAATGAACCTCCTAAATTCTCCCAATTTAAAAATATGAGTGGCATTTTGTTACATTCCGGCAAGGGGAATAACATCTGAAACTTCTTAGCTTCTCACAAAATAGTGTTTTTAATAAATCGATGGCGCCATGGATCATGGTCTTTCAAAGGTCATGGTGGTCCAGGAAGATAGTGGGAAGCTGAGTCACAGGTCGGATGATATAACTGGGTAACCGGGATTCAGAGGAGCACCAGAAAATGGCACTTGTGCTTTGGCTTTCTAAAGTGTTTGTAAAACGGTCTGTTTGACCCAGACAGAGCTTTACTATCACAGGAAAGGGTTTTTGGAGTCCCTGGTGAGGGCAGCAACCTCACCCCAAACTTCTGAGCACATCTTGGCGCCCAGAGCAGTCATTTGCGACCTAAATTACTAAGTCAAGATTCAAGCTCTACAGTAGCAAAGGTCCTGTGAGGTACGCTTGGCTGGAAGAAAGCTAGGTTACTGGCTGTGCGCAGAAGGCGCCCGCCCCGCGAACTGCTGGGAAGTTCAGGTTTCCTCCAGGAGCAGCACCAAGGAGACAAAAGATCATGCAAAATAGGATAGCTTATGCTGGCTGCAGGAAGCTGCAGCCGGGATTTTGCCCCTGGGCCCTCTGATAATCACCGCGGGGACTTGGGGCGGGAGCAGTCTATTGGAATGATGGCAGACGGTTTAAAATTCCTTACTTGGTGATCCCTGAGCAGTGGTCTTGTAGAGTCACCACAGAGCTGGAGATTGGCAGCTGGCTCCACCATTAATGTACTCTCTTAAATCTCGATTACTTGACGCTGATAATGGGAGAATGAAGTTACCTACCTCATTTGTTGTGGCTGCTGTGAGGTTTAAGAGTTAACATGTGCAACATGAGGATTAAGAGTTAATATGTAGCAAGGTAGCAAGCTTTAAAAAGAAAAGAAAAAGAAGGAAGGAAGAAAGAAAAGGTAGTGGTTATTGTTGGAGGCCCCGCACCTGTGAGTGGGGTCGCCCCAGAACTCTGTCAAAATCTCCGGAATCCATTTGATTGTGTCCTCTTTTATTTCACTGAGCACTGGTTTGTAATTCTCCTTGAAGAGGTCCTTTACATCCCTTGTAAGTTGGATTCCTAGGTATTTTATTCTCTTTGAAGAAATTGTGAATGGAAGTTCATTCCTGATTTGGCTCTCTGTTTGTCTGTTACTGATGTATAAGAATGCTTGCGATTTTTGCACATTAATTTTGTATCCTGAGACTTTGCTGAAGTTGCT
>NW_022331955.1:0-1378 GCF_002776525.5 Piliocolobus tephrosceles | reverse complement strand
TTTGTGGGTAACCCGACCTTTCTCTCTGGCTGCCCTTAAGATTTCTTCCTTCATTTCAACTTTGGTGAATCTGGCAATTATGTGTCTTGGAGTTGCTCTTCTGGAGGAGTATCTTTGTGGTGTTCTCTGTATTTCCTGAATTTGAATGTTGGCCTGCCCTACTAGGTTGGGGAAGTTCTCCTGGATGATATCCTGAAGAGTGTTTTCCAACTTGGTTCCATTTTCCCCCTCACTTTCAGGCACCCCAATCAGACGTAGATTTGGTCTTTTTACATAATCCCATACTTCTTGCAGGCTTTGTTCATTTCTTTTTCTTCTTTTTTCTTTTGGTTTCTCTTCTCGCTTCATTTCATTCATTTGATCCTCCATCACTGACACTCTTTCTTCCAGTTGATCGAGTCGGTTACTGAAGCTTGTGCATTTGTCACGTATTTCTCTTGTCATGGTTTTCATCTCTGTCATTTCGTTTATGACCTTCTCTGCATTAATTAGTCTAGCTGTCAATTCTTCCACTGTTTTTTCAAGATTTTTAGTTTCTTTGTGCTGGGTACGTAATTCCTCCTTTAGCTCTGAGAGGTTTGATGGACTGAAGCCTTCTTCTCTCATCTCATCAAAATCATTCTCTGACCAGCTTTGATCCGTTGCTGGCGATGGGCTGTGCTCCTTTGCAGGAGGAGATGCGCTCTTATTTTTGAATTTCCAGCTTTTCTGCCCTGCTTTTTCCCCATCTTTGTGGTTTTATCTGTCTCTGGTCTTTGATGATGGTGACGTACTGATGGGGTTTTGGTATGGGTGTCCTTCCTGTTTGATAGTTTTCTTTCTGACAGTCAGGACCCTCAGCTATAGGTCTGTTGGAGATTGCTTGAGGTCCACTCCAGACCCTGTTTGCCTGGGTATCAGCATCAGAGGTTGCAGAAGACAGAATATTGCTGAACAGTGAGTGCACCTGTCTGATTCTTGCTTTGGAAGCTTCCTCTCAGGGGTGTACTCCACCCTGTGAGGTGTGGGGTGTCAGACTGCCCCTAGTGGGGGATGTCTCCCAGTTAGGCTACTCAGGGGTCAGGAACCCACTTGAGCAGGCAGACTGCCCCTTCTCAGATCTCAACCTCCGTGTTGGGAGATCCACTGCTCTCTTCAAAGCTGTTAGACAGAGTCGTTCGCGTCTGCACAGGCTTCTGCTCCTTTAGCTGAGCCCTGTCCCCAGAGGTGGAGTCTACAGAGACAGGCAGGTTTCCTTGAGCTGCTGTGAGCTCCACCCAGTTCGAGCTTCCCAGCAGCTTTATTTACCTACTTAAGCCTCAGCGATAGTGGGTGCCCCTCCCCCAGCCTCACTGCTGCCTTGCGGTTAGATTGCCACAGACTGCTGTGTTAGCAAGGA
>NW_022331954.1:0-1092 GCF_002776525.5 Piliocolobus tephrosceles | reverse complement strand
TATCATATATCATGATATATTGTTACATCATATATATTTCATATATTTGTATATCATACATATGAATATACATCAATATATGTATATCTATATTATATATTTATGTATCTGATATAGCATATATATTCATATATATGTGCATTATATATTATACACACATAAATGTATGTATTCATATATATGTGTAGGTGTGTGTATATATGCACAAACATATATACTTCTCATTGTGTTAAAATATATAACATATACATACTATCTTATTGTGGTAAATATTTATAACCTAAAGTTTTCCTCTTAAAAAATGTTAAGTTTATAGTATTGTTAACTATATACTCATTGTTGAAAACAGATCTCTAGAACTCTTTCATCTTGCATGAATGAAATTCTGTATCCATTGGACAATACCCCATTTTCCCCTTTTACACACTCCTGGCAATCAACATTCTATTTTCTATTTCTTTGAGTTTAATTACCTCAGATGTCTCATATAAGTAGAATCCTGCAATATTTGTCATTTTGTCATTGATTTTTTTCACTTAATGTCTTCAAGCTTCTTCCATATTGCATCATCTATCAGCATCTCCTTCTTTTAAAGCTAAGTAATATTCCATTGAATGTATAAGCCATGTTTTTTTCATCCATTTATTCTCAGATGGACATTTGTTTTGTTTCTAAACCTTGGCAATTATGAATAACACTGCAATGAATGTGGCCATGCAGATATTTCTTCAAGATTCTGTATTCAATTATTTTGGAGGTATACCCAGAAATAGGATTGCTGAGTAATATGGTAGTTATCTTAATATGGTAATCTTCTAAGGAATCTCCATACACTTTTGGCATAGCAGCTACACCATTTTACAATGACATCACCAGTGCACAAGGGATCCAATATCTCCATATCTTTTCCACAATCTTTTCCCTTTTTATTATAGAGGGCATCCTGATAATGTGAGGTAGTATCTCTTGGTGGTTTTGATTTGCATTTTTGTAATGATTAGTGATGTTGCACATCTTTTCACATGCCTGTTGACTGTTTATCTTTTTTAAATAAATGTCTAGTAATTTTTGAGTTTCTTTGTTATTGATTTG
>NW_022331953.1:0-1834 GCF_002776525.5 Piliocolobus tephrosceles | reverse complement strand
TGGCGAATGCTAGCCCTTCCTGTAATAGGGTCAGCCAGGAGAAGGGCTTTAAGTCTTGTGATAGCTTGGTGTCTTGTCTTTGGATTTGTGTATGGATTAAGGGTTGAGTCTGGACTAGACTCCGCCATAGGTACAGGTGACTGCTGGGCCAACTACTAGTGGAATCGTAGTAGACTGCCCCATGCTGGGGTGATGTCACTGGGAGTGCCCTGGATCTGTTATTATCCAAGTGTATGTGTTGGGAGCTCCCAGTCGGGTAACGAGTCTTGAGGAGGTTAGACCCTTTATGCTGTTCGTCCCATGCCCTGGCTGGGTGCATTTTGCAATAACGGTATGGGCAGCCTGCATTTTGATGCCACCAATAATGCTTACAATTATACTCAGTCTGATCAAATTCAAAACAGATCATGGGTACTCCTGGTTTGGCAATCTGGAACTTAGTGAAATTGAGGTAAATTCGAGTACTGCACCCGGAGGGGGGGCAATCTGCACTAGCCAGCAGTTTACCTGCCTGGGGGTTTCTCCGGGGTGAGTTTGGTTCTCATAGAGCCAGAACCTCCAGACACAGGGATTAGATGGCGCAGCAGTGAGAAAAGTCAGATGCGTGAGGCATAAAAGCATAGGTAAGCTAGACATGGCTATGGCTATGGGGGATTACGGCGCAGGGTTAGCTTTGAGGGATTATTCTTAGCTTTGTCTATAGTCCATGTAACCGGTGCTCCAGACAGCTCAAGAAGGTCGGATATTGGGTCCACTGGTTTGACGTGTGTGTAGTGGATCCACGAAGCGATGCCTTCTACTTTGAGAGCGGTGGGAGTAGTCAGGAGTACTTGCAGTGGTCCTTTCCACCTGGGCTGGAGAGTCTCTTGTCGGTGGCGCTTGACTAAGACCCAGTCTCCTGGCTGGAACGAATGAGGTGTTGGCGGAGGTCCCGTTTCGTACAGCTCTCGTAGCTTGGGCCAGATTTCCTGGTGAATTTTCTGTAAGGCTTGTAGGGAGAACAAGAGCTCAGAGACATTTTTGGTTTCAGATTTGAGTAGGTCATCTTTTAAACTGGGAACCAGGGGTGGGGGTCTGCCATACATGATTTCATATGGGGTAAGGCCCAGTCTGTAAAGGGTATTCCGGGCCTGGAACAGAGCGTAGGGGAGAAGTACTACCCAATTAGCGCCAGTCTCCATGGTCAATTTAGTTAAGGTCTCCTTCAGAGTCCGATTCATCCTTTCTTCCTGTCCTGAGCTTTGGGGCCTATAAGCACAATGTAATTTCCAATCTGCCCCAAGAATGGAAGCCAAATCCTGACTTACCTTAGCAACGAAGGCCGGTCCATTGTCTGACCCTATCTGGACGGGAAAGCCATACCTGGGGAGGATTTCTTCCAAAATTTTCTTTGCTATAACCTGAGCAGTTTCTCTCTTAGTTGGGAACGCTTCTGTCCATCCTGAAAAGGTATCTACAAAGACAAGTAAGTACTGATACCCATATTTCCCAGGCTTTATCTCAGTAAAGTCTATTTCCCAATAGACGCCAGGCCCAGTTCCTCTACACCTAGTTCCTGCGGCGGTTTGGGTTTGGGGGCAAGCGTTGTTCAGTTGGCAGACTTTGCAATTTGTTGTAACATTGCTGGCCAGTTCAGCCATGTGCCTGATTCTGAACTTGGCGTGCTTGATTAAGGCTATCATTCGCCGGGCACCCAGGTGGGTTGTCCGGTGGATATGTTCCAACACCTGCCGTCCTAATTTTTCTGGTAGGATGGTTTGGTCATTTACATCAGTCCACCACCCATTTTGAACCTGTTTTAGGGGAAGCGTGTCCATCCATTCGCGATCCTGTT
>NW_022331952.1:0-6102 GCF_002776525.5 Piliocolobus tephrosceles | reverse complement strand
TAATAGAAGATTTAATCTTATTTTATAAAACTATACCATAATGACAACACTGTTAAAATAGCATATAGTAGTCGTATATATAAAATATAAATAAAATATTAAAAACACTTATAGTATGTATAAATTTTTTACTTTTTGCAATATTTGGTATATATATTTACTTATATTGATGATTAACAAATTTTTTTTTCAAATTGTTCAATTAGATAATTATGTATATATTTTCGTATGTATTCAATTTTATTTATATAAATATTTATAAGTGTATATATTTATTTATGTTATTAGTGTATATGTGACAATTTTATTTACATAAATACATAATACAATAATTTGAAGTAAAATTAAATTTTTTAAAAAGCATGTTTAACAAACCAAATAATATATATATAACGATAATATTTTTTCTAACTTTTTAACTAATAATAATTTAATACAAATATTTTTTTTTTTTTGAAAAATACTCAATTTTAAAGCGTATTTTATAAATTTACACCCCTTTAACTACGGTACACATTTCACAGCACGCACTTGTAATAACAACATATGTAGCACAATAATGGTAAAAGAAACATAGTTTTTGTAATATGTATTAGTCATTTTAAATATTAATACATGTAGATTATGAAGAAATTATATAACAAATCGATGATATTGTATTTTACTTTTATTTTAATATATAAATAAAACAACAGCAATGTTAAATAAATAAAAGCCAATTTTTTTTAAAAATATATGTTTTATAAAAAAAAATAAAAAACTGGGTACAACATAATATTTTTGTATGTTATAAGGTATTATAAAATCGTAAAAAAGCAATGAACATATCAAAAAATAAAATGAACGGGAAAATAAGTTACAATATGATATTTTAATTAATTATTTGTAATTATAATAAATACGCTATATATAAATAATTCAACATATAAAATCTTATTTATTGTAGATGCATATATAAATAAATAGATACAAAGATATATATAATTGTATATAATTTTATTATTTTTGTATATTAATTAATTTTAATACATTAAAATTTTTAATATACAATGAAACTTTCTATTATTGTATATATTATTAACATATTATTTATAGTAAATTTATTAACAGGACATACTCCACTAACTTATGTTTATGGTCAGAAATTGCAAGGATATTATCCAAGTAATTACAGCATTAAAAATAAAAATTCTAATAAATGTAGTACATTTTGTTCAATATTTTTTAGGAATTTTGATATTTCTAAACATTTGCGCAGGATTGTTCCTTGGAATAAAATGTTTTCAATGTTGTAAAGATCTTGATTCGAAGTATAAAGAATTAGAAATGGGATATAAAGCATTAGAAGAAAAATTTGAAAGCAAAAAACCAAAACAATAATTCAATTATCCATAATGTTGCATTTTAAAATTGGATGCATAATTCATGTAAAATAAAAAAAAATGTGATATCACATTATAATACTAAAATGCAAATTATTTTACTGTTTTTTTATATTTAAAATTTTAAATAACTTTTTAATATGAGTTATAATTTTTTAATACAAGAATAATCTATTTGATTAGTTGTGTTTAAAAAAAAAGTACCTTATAAAAATATTTTATTTAGATTGCTTTCACAATACATAAAAAGTTATTGCTTTTATAAAAACCATGTATTTGTATTTATATTGAAGTATATGAAAGATTAAAACATAAAAATATGAAGTAGAGAAATAACTAAAATTTAAAACATCGCTTTATATATATAGATATGTGAAACGATAGCATATTTTATAAATTTTTTAAATCAACGTTAAAAATGTTTTAAAACTTATATTAATGATACTGATAATCACATGAATTGAATATATAGTATGTTTAGAATAAATGGGTCGTTTATGTTGCTTGTTTGTTTTTATCTACTATTGTTATTATGCTTTTATGTTGTAAAAATACTTTATAAATTAATAAAAAAAAAAAAAAAATTTAAACAAAATATTAAAAAATGTTATACTTATTAATTTTTTTTTATTAATTTTTTGTTGTATCAACACAAAATTCAGTTACAATTATACAAATATTTAATTATATATATGTAAATATATATTTATTGATAAAAAAAAATGGCATGTGTATATATTTATGTATACATATGTGCATATGACAAAGATGCATAGAATAATGATTTGACATACATTTACTAGTATTATAAGAAATAGCATTTTACAAATAATTTAGTATGTATGTAACGATAATAATATTTTTATTAATAAAAATATTATAAATATGTTTTTTTTTTTTTTTTTAAAAATGCTTACTTTCAAAGCGTTTTTGATAAATTTACACCCCTTACTTAATTATTATATATATTTGACAACACGTACTTATAATTCATATGCAACAATATTTGTGAAACAAATATAGATACCGTTATATATATATTAGTTTTGTCAATAATAATTACATGTAGATAAATAAAAAATTATATTAGTTTTTAATACTCATTGTATTTTTTTTTAATTATATATATGAAACAACAACCATATAAAATACGTAAAAGCAAACTTTTTAAAAAACACAGCATTATAAAAAAAATAATAAATAGTTGATTACTAAATAATATATAGATATGTTACAATGGAGATTTATAAAGTTGTAAAAATTAAAGGAACAAGATAAAAATTAACATGAATAAAAAAATAAATTATGACATAATATTTACAATAATTTTTTATAATTATAATAAATGAGTTAATTAAAAATAAAATATAAACAATATTATTTATTATTTATGTACATCTAAATCGTTATACATATAAATAATTATATATGTTTTTTAATTTTTTTTTTTAGTATACAATATATTTTTACAACATTCTAATTTTTAATACATAATGAAACTATCTATTATTTTATTTATTATCAATATATTATTTATAATGAATTTAATAACCGGACAATTTTTATTACTTTATGTTTATGGTAGGAATAAGCAAGAGTTACAAACACTAAAGAAAAAACTAACAAGTAGTAAATTTGATTTCACTAATTGTTTAAAAAACTGTCTGTTGCAGTTATTCTTATTACTAGGCTCTTGTGTTATGGTAGTTATTATAGGAGTGATGTGTTATAAAAAAGGTAAAGAGTTTGAAAAAAGAGATAACACGCTTCGGGATAAACAAGATAATATTGCAGATAATCTAGCAGAATTATATGAAAAGCTTGAAACTTATGAGCTACAATATAATAATTTAAAATCGGATTTATAAACAATATGTGATAAGCAAAATGTGAAAAAATATTTTAAATCTGATATGTGCAAAATGTTAATATTTTTTTACATATAACATTGTAAGTAACGCTTTAAAAAAAGTTATGATTTTTTATTTCGATAATAAAATTTTCGACTTATTGTGTTTAGCAAAAGAACATAATTTAAAAATGTATTACTCATTTTTAACTTAATGTTGAATAAACATATAATATTTCTACTTATAATTTTTATTTGTATTTAAACCTACGTATATGTATAATTAAAATATTAAAATATGACACAAAGCAATAATTATAATTTAAATCACAGTTTTTTATATATTAATGGCTAAATTAACGATTACATATTGTTATATATTTTTAAATAAAAGTTAAAATCGTTTTTTAAATTATATTAATAATACTGATTATACAAATTAAAGTTTTAGTATGTTTAGTGTATATGCGTTATTTGTGTTAGGAATTTGTTGCCACATATTATTATTATTATAATTTTATGTTCTGATGAAACTAAATATAGTTTATAAAAAAAATATAATATACCAAAAAAAAACATTTTATATTGTTATAATTATTAAATTTTGTTTCTAATTTATGTGTTACATGAAAAGTATTGGGAATATATATAAAATTATGTTCATATATATATAACTAGGAGTATATCTTTTAGCTAATTGCGAAAATAAACAATAGAAGATTTAACCTAATAGCATAAAATTCAACTATAATAACAATACTGTTAGAAATGTAGGTAATAGTAGTATTTATGAAAAAAAAAAAAAAATAAAGTATAAAAAGTACCTAACGTATATATATATATATATGTCTAATTCTTTTTCCTTTTTGTTTGGATATTCGAAGATTATATTTAATTATATTGATGATAATATAATTTTATTTTGTATTAAAATAAAATTCAGTGCAAACTATACAAATATTCAATTATGTATATACTTATGTTGATATATATTTATATGTGTATATTTTTATTTGTATAAATATTTATATGTGTATATTTTTATTTGTATAAATATTTATATGTGTATATATTTATTTATGTTTATTAGTGTGTATGTGACAAATTTATTTATATAAATACATAATACAATAATTTGAAGTAAATTTAGTATTTTTTAAAATTTTATTTTACGAATAAATTAATAAGTATATAACGATAATTCTGTTTTAATTTTTTAACTAATAATAATTTAATACTTATGTATTTTTATTTTCTTTTTTAAAATACTCAATATTAAAGAGCATTTTATGAATTAAAACCCCTTAATGAACTACTGTATACACTTAGCAACACGCAATTTTTTTACTAATTTATATGTTTGAATTTTAGTGTAACATATAAAGATCATGTATATATATTAGTGTTATCAATTTTAAGTACATATAAATAAATTATTATGTAATAATGTGTTGATATTTCCATTTATTTTTTTTATTTATAAATTTAAAATAAAAACAACATGAAACAGGTAACAGCAAATTTTTAAAAAAACATTCATACATTATTAAAAAAATAGATATTTATTTATGAAGTGATATATTTCTATGTTATAAAGATATGTTATAAAATAGTACCCACAGAATGAACAAAATAAAAAATAATATGAACAGAAAAATAAATTACGATATTATATTTAAATTTTTTTTTTTTTAAATATAATAAGTGCAATATGTAAAAATAAAGTAAAAACAATTGCATTTATTATCTATGCATATATAAATAAATAGTTATACATATAATTAATTTTATAAAGTTTTATTATGTTAGCATATATATAAATTTCTATGTTTTCCCATTTTCAAAACAAAATGAAACTATCTTTTATTTTTTACATTGTTAATATATTTTTGATTATTAATTTATATATAAGACAATTTCCATTAATCTATGTTTATCATGTAAGTGCAAAAAAAAGCAATCTGAATAAAAAAAACCATAGTAACAATATTTTTTCCGGTTGTTTATTACCATGCATTATTAGCGGATTAACATTATTAAGTGTTTGCGTTGTAGGAATTATTTTCGGAGCAAAAGGTTTACATAGATTTGATGAAGCAAAAATTTCGTATAGTGAAATTAAATATGATCAATATAGCCTTAGCAAACAAATTGATGAATTAGAAAAAATGTACAATAAGTTAAACAATAGAATATAAAGTGATAATTTGATATCGAATTCATAACGTTCAAAAAATAAACAAAACATAAAAATATATTATAAATCTGATTTGTGTAAAATATTAATGTTTTTTTTTTATATAACATTGTAAACGACACTTTCAAATGAATGATGACATTTTATTACAAAAATAAACGTTTTAATTGTGTTTAGAAACGAAGTATGTCTGAAAAATATTTTATTTATATCGAGTTGGATATTAAATAGTAAGATAAACAGTTGACTTAAACCACTTACTTGTATTTGTACATAAGCATATGTAATATTGCAACAATAAACTATAACGTTGAAAGATAATTAAAATTTAAACCATGGTTATATATACTTTGATATGTAATATAACGATTGCATTTCCGATGCATTTTTTCAATCGGAGTTTAAATTGCGTTTTAAAATATATTATCGATACTTATTATCATTAGAATAAAAATTTTCAGAATATTTAGTATAAATGTAATATATATGTCTCATTTGTTACTATATATTATTTTTATTATGTTTTTGCGTTGTAATAAAACTATTTTAAATTAATAGTAAAAATAGCAAAATTAAACAAAATATTAAAATAATATTATTTTATATATTTTTATCTTAATTATCTGTTTTATATTGAATGAATTAAAATTTTATAAAAAACTATAAACAAAAAA